>NC_135356.1:33224911-33414170 GCF_051622035.1 Arctopsyche grandis
AATTTTCCCTAAACCCTGCCTGTTCTATAGGTTGGTTCTCGTCGAGGATATTCTTCAGCTTTTCTGTAATAACCTTCGTGAAGAGCTTGTAGACCGCTGAAAGTAAACTAATGGGTCGGTAGTTCTTGATATCGCTTTTATCACCTTTTTTGTGTATTAAAATGATAGTTACGTTATTCCATCCTTCTGGTATAGCTTGGTTCTGGATGCATTTGCTGAAAAGCCTAGCTAAGACATTATGTAGGGGGGAGCCGCCACATTTTAGTAAGTCAATGGGAATATTATCTTCCCCTGGGGTTTTACCGTTCTTTGCAGTTTTTAGCGCGGCCTCTACTTCGCTAGGCAATACTGCCGGAACCCTTTGGCCGTGTGTCGATTCCGGAGCGGGAAATTGACCGTTGTTAATCTCGTAAAGTTTTGCATAGAACGTATTAACTCTGTCTATGATCTCTTCTCTATTCCTAATTATTATTCCGCTCTCTGATCTGATTGCGATCATTTGGTTTTTGCCTAAGAAAAGAATGGAAAAAATATATAATTTGTCTTTCCACGACAACTCATTCCCCAGCCGATGGTTGACTAGACAAAAAATCACACTGATTGCAAATACATAGATTGCAGTTTACCGAACATGGGGACGGTATATAATCGGCTTCAACTAATCTTCTCGCAATACTCGGTTCAAATATCTTATAGGTTATTTATGAAGTTAATGAATTCATGGCAGTGTATAAATGCATTTCACAGTTTAAATGTCAAATTCATCTATTACTGTCCTTAAATACATGCAATACTTAAGCAGATTTAGAATTCCTACCGTTTCATAATTTTATATTAAAAAAAATACATACTTAAATGTAAAATATTCTATATGTATATAAGAATTTTTTTTCTTTTTGACTATTTTTAAGACACTTACATATCATGAAAATTTTTCTTTCAGTCACGCATCATGATTAGTATTTGAATTTTCAGTATTAAGTTGCCAATTTTTAGACACGTTACTTTTTCTCTCTTCCTGTAATATAAAAATAAAAATAACAACAAATTTAAACACAATTAATCAATGTTCAAATTTTACAAAAGCAAAAACAAACCATATTTTCTGAACTCAAAGCGGCTTCCGAATGAATTCCGAACGAATGTCCGGAAACTTTGGTTTCATTCATAGTATCTAAACCTGACGAGGTGGCTACTCTTAGAACTGGACAGCTTTCGGTGACTGCTGAAGTTGATGATTGTGCATTTTGTATTGGCGGGCATCGCTTGAGATCGTTTTTAATCAAGTCGTTGACAAAATCGAATGGTTCAGAAATGGGAGCCGTCACGGAAGCTAAAATGGGTTGAACGAGTTCGCGTTCATTCTTGAGTCTGGCTGCATCGCAGCGAGCCGGTTGAAGTACATTAGTGACATTAGTTTGATAATGCTCCGCCAAAAGCTGTATCATCTGATTGATTTCAGTCGAGACGGCACGGCACGTATCGCAGTCTCGTGTTGGACAGCTTCAGCCGCAGCTTCAGACAACGCTCTTTCTACAGCACTCGCAACACTGGCAATGCCCTTCCCACTGGCAGTTCTAACCGCTTTGTTGAAAGGATCACACCTGTCACCTTTCATTCCGCGCTTATAACCCGACACTTTTTCCCCAACATTGCTCGTCACATCTTGCATCAATTCGAAACTGCCATTGTGACCGATTTTCGAAAATCGATAGCTGAAAGTGTGCGTCGAATTGCCTGGCGTTTGTCTGCACGTTATGTTGCAGCACAAAAAGTATCAATTATGCAATTTTGGCGTTCAAAATACTTTTTCAAACTTCTCGACAATATCTTCTCCCGCATTGTCATTTTTAGGGAATTGTTACGGCGATATCTATACCAACCGACTACATACTTTTGGTGTGGAATCTGTCAACATTTCGTATATGACGTTCTCTTTTATTTTGAGAGTCGGAAATGTGACTCGTTACTTCTCTTGTTATGTTTCCTAACAAAAACCCTTCCTACAAAAAATAAAAACAAATATAGATAAATAAATATATATATATATATATATATATATATATATATATATATATATATATATATATATAATATATTGCTCATTTATTACAAACAACCGAAATTTGGCAAAGACTTTTACAAAAGTGTCTAGTAAGAGCCATAACAATCTGAAAAGGTAGTGTATGATCATTTTACTATATCTTCATTCTATCAAGTTACTTTGAATATGATGATATTTTGAAACGACTACTAAACAAATTTACATATCCTTTATTTTAATAATTTCTTTGAGAATTAAATTCGTTTTGACGGCTCAATATAATAATCGTCATAAACGTCGTCATCATCTATGCAATTTCTATTACTGCACACAGATAGACGATCTACACCATCGTTAATATTTTGGTCGGAAAATCTGATGTTGCGTGTTTCAACACAAAAGTCTTTCTGACGTATAATTCTCTAAACCGCCGTTTTAAAATTTTGCATACCGCTAGGTATGGAAAACTTCTTTAAATTGCACACGTGAGTTTTACTATATTATATTTTTTACATACGCGATATTATAATAGTTGGACTAGGCACGCCTGCAAAATCAGTTTGTTGGTGATTTTGTGTAATTAGTTCTTTTTTACAACTTTTTTACGACTGCAAATAGCGGTGGCTTGTGCCAATTATTGAATGTTCAGCTTTGAATCTGTGCAAAAAAGTTTGCTCACTTTTGGAATGTAAATCATTACGATTGATCGCATGTTTGACTAGACAAAAAATCACACTGTCTTCTGATTCCAATTTGTCAGAATAAGAATTGAATTTTAATATCTAGATGTTCTGATTAAAAACATTCAAATCAGAATATCATTCACATGAGGAATAAACTGTCCTGTAGATATCAGGCGCTATTCTGTAGATATTCTATTGGCCATTTCCACTTTGAATTTGTTGTTGAATAAGCAATCCTTTTCACCGGGACTGTAGTTTTCTTCGTCCCCAACTTCGGAATTGTCACTTATGGGGAATTCGCTTATGTGTTGCTCATGGTGAGGCTCAAAGTCGGCAACCAGGCTTGTGCTGGTCGAATGCGTACCTTTCGACGGCTCCCTCGAGTAGATATCCTTTTACTGGATTTTTACTCGACGATTGATACTTTGTCGTTAAATATATCGGTAAAAATACATTGGTAAGTTTTCTGGTTGAGAATCCAAAATGTGACTCTTATTGTAATGTTTCCTCAAAAAAAAAAAAAAATTCTCATTAAATATGAGCAATATAAGAAAAGCAAATATTTATTTTGGTTACATCATATGCCCCTCTTCGTTCCTCTTCTGCCAAATGAGATATGTTAGCTCGTCCGAGATATGTTATATATGTATGTAGATACCGCATATCTATTTTGAATCTCCCCAGCACATTACACAAGCAGTGTGACTAGTGACTACACATACCTTTTTGAGGCTACGAAACACGCTTGGCATCACACTAATCCTTATTATTTCCAGTCTTTAATGGCTCAGAGTATGAATACTGAACCGTCTTGAGTGGCTGCGGCGAACGATTGATTGTTTTCGCAAGGAGCCATGCCGATGACGGGTCCTGCGCCACGATTAAACATCGATTTCGATCTAAACACATATATTTCTTGATAATTTTATGTTTATTATAATGTATATCTCAGTGGCAATATTATAATAACAAACAGCTTACCTATTAACTAAGCTTATTCCTTCTAATTTTGCCAAATCCCAAAGGCGAACTGTGCCATCGTTCGAACTGCGAACTGTGCCATGTACTCATGTATCTGGGTACATACATATGTATGTATATGTAGGCTCAATTTCCAACGTGGACTATCGTCATCCCCAGCATCGTTAATACCGGCTCCGGCATTTCGGCATACGAAATCTAGGCATAATGGCCGTTGATATTCGTTGGCGCGCTCGATTAGTTCGCCAATTACTTGGAGATGGTCCATTGTGCTGAAATTTTCCCTAAACCCTGCCTGTTCTATAGGTTGGTTCTCGTCGAGGATATTCTTCAGCTTTTCTGTAATAACCTTCGTGAAGAGCTTGTAGACCGCTGAAAGTAAACTAATGGGTCGGTAGTTCTTGATATCGCTTTTATCACCTTTTTTGTGTATTAAAATGATAGTTACGTTATTCCATCCTTCTGGTATAGCTTGGTTCTGGATGCATTTGCTGAAAAGCCTAGCTAAGACATTATGTAGGGGGGAGCCGCCACATTTTAGTAAGTCAATGGGAATATTATCTTCCCCTGGGGTTTTACCGTTCTTTGCAGTTTTTAGCGCGGCCTCTACTTCGCTAGGCAATACTGCCGGAACCCTTTGGCCGTGTGTCGATTCCGGAGCGGGAAATTGACCGTTGTTAATCTCGTAAAGTTTTGCATAGAACGTATTAACTCTGTCTATGATCTCTTCTCTATTCCTAATTATTATTCCGCTCTCTGATCTGATTGCGATCATTTGGTTTTTGCCTAAGAAAAGAATGGAAAAAATATATAATTTGTCTTTCCACGACAACTCATTCCCCAGCCGATGGTTGACTAGACAAAAAATCACACTGATTGCAAATACATAGATTGCAGTTTACCGAACATGGGGACGGTATATAATCGGCTTCAACTAATCTTCTCGCAATACTCGGTTCAAATATCTTATAGGTTATTTATGAAGTTAATGAATTCATGGCAGTGTATAAATGCATTTCATAGTTTAAATGTCAAATTCATCTATTACTGTCCTTAAATACATGCAATACTTAAGCAGATTTAGAATTCCTACCGTTTCATAATTTTATATTAAAAAAAATACATACTTAAATGTAAAATATTCTATATGTATATAAGAATTTTTTTTCTTTTTGACTATTTTTAAGACACTTACATATCATGAAAATTTTTCTTTCAGTCACGCATCATGATTAGTATTTGAATTTTCAGTATTAAGTTGCCAATTTTTAGACACGTTACTTTTTCTCTCTTCCTGTAATATAAAAATAAAAATAACAACAAATTTAAACACAATTAATCAATGTTCAAATTTTACAAAAGCAAAAACAAACCATATTTTCTGAACTCAAAGCGGCTTCCGAATGAATTCCGAACGAATGTCCGGAAACTTTGGTTTCATTCATAGTATCTAAACCTGACGAGGTGGCTACTCTTAGAACTGGACAGCTTTCGGTGACTGCTGAAGTTGATGATTGTGCATTTTGTATTGGCGGGCATCGCTTGAGATCGTTTTTAATCAAGTCGTTGACAAAATCGAATGGTTCAGAAATGGGAGCCGTCACGGAAGCTAAAATGGGTTGAACGAGTTCGCGTTCATTCTTGAGTCTGGCTGCATCGCAGCGAGCCGGTTGAAGTACATTAGTGACATTAGTTTGATAATGCTCCGCCAAAAGCTGTATCATCTGATTGATTTCAGTCGAGACGGCACGGCACGTATCGCAGTCTCGTGTTGGACAGCTTCAGCCGCAGCTTCAGACAACGCTCTTTCTACAGCACTCGCAACACTGGCAATGCCCTTCCCACTGGCAGTTCTAACCGCTTTGTTGAAAGGATCACACCTGTCACCTTTCATTCCGCGCTTATAACCCGACACTTTTTCCCCAACATTGCTCGTCACATCTTGCATCAATTCGAAACTGCCATTGTGACCGATTTTCGAAAATCGATAGCTGAAAGTGTGCGTCGAATTGCCTGGCGTTTGTCTGCACGTTATGTTGCAGCACAAAAAGTATCAATTATGCAATTTTGGCGTTCAAAATACTTTTTCAAACTTCTCGACAATATCTTCTCCCGCATTGTCATTTTTAGGGAATTGTTACGGCGATATCTATACCAACCGACTACATACTTTTGGTGTGGAATCTGTCAACATTTCGTATATGACGTTCTCTTTTATTTTGAGAGTCGGAAATGTGACTCGTTACTTCTCTTGTTATGTTTCCTAACAAAAACCCTTCCTACAAAAAATAAAAACAAATATAGATAAATAAATATATATATATATATATATATATATATATATAATATATTGCTCATTTATTACAAACAACCGAAATTTGGCAAAGACTTTTACAAAAGTGTCTAGTAAGAGCCATAACAATCTGAAAAGGTAGTGTATGATCATTTTACTATATCTTCATTCTATCAAGTTACTTTGAATATGATGATATTTTGAAACGACTACTAAACAAATTTACATATCCTTTATTTTAATAATTTCTTTGAGAATTAAATTCGTTTTGACGGCTCAATATAATAATCGTCATAAACGTCGTCATCATCTATGCAATTTCTATTACTGCACACAGATAGACGATCTACACCATCGTTAATATTTTGGTCGGAAAATCTGATGTTGCGTGTTTCAACACAAAAGTCTTTCTGACGTATAATTCTCTAAACCGCCGTTTTAAAATTTTGCATACCGCTAGGTATGGAAAACTTCTTTAAATTGCACACGTGAGTTTTACTATATTATATTTTTTACATACGCGATATTATAATAGTTGGACTAGGCACGCCTGCAAAATCAGTTTGTTGGTGATTTTGTGTAATTAGTTCTTTTTTACAACTTTTTTACGACTGCAAATAGCGGTGGCTTGTGCCAATTATTGAATGTTCAGCTTTGAATCTGTGCAAAAAAGTTTGCTCACTTTTGGAATGTAAATCATTACGATTGATCGCATGTTTGACTAGACAAAAAATCACACTGTCTTCTGATTCCAATTTGTCAGAATAAGAATTGAATTTTAATATCTAGATGTTCTGATTAAAAACATTCAAATCAGAATATCATTCACATGAGGAATAAACTGTCCTGTAGATATCAGGCGCTATTCTGTAGATATTCTATTGGCCATTTCCACTTTGAATTTGTTGTTGAATAAGCAATCCTTTTCACCGGGACTGTAGTTTTCTTCGTCCCCAACTTCGGAATTGTCACTTATGGGGAATTCGCTTATGTGTTGCTCATGGTGAGGCTCAAAGTCGGCAACCAGGCTTGTGCTGGTCGAATGCGTACCTTTCGACGGCTCCCTCGAGTAGATATCCTTTTACTGGATTTTTACTCGACGATTGATACTTTGTCGTTAAATATATCGGTAAAAATACATTGGTAAGTTTTCTGGTTGAGAATCCAAAATGTGACTCTTATTGTAATGTTTCCTCAAAAAAAAAAAAAAATTCTCATTAAATATGAGCAATATAAGAAAAGCAAATATTTATTTTGGTTACATCATATGCCCCTCTTCGTTCCTCTTCTGCCAAATGAGATATGTTAGCTCGTCCGAGATATGTTATATATGTATGTAGATACCGCATATCTATTTTGAATCTCCCCAGCACATTACACAAGCAGTGTGACTAGTGACTACACATACCTTTTTGAGGCTACGAAACACGCTTGGCATCACACTAATCCTTATTATTTCCAGTCTTTAATGGCTCAGAGTATGAATACTGAACCGTCTTGAGTGGCTGCGGCGAACGATTGATTGTTTTCGCAAGGAGCCATGCCGATGACGGGTCCTGCGCCACGATTAAACATCGATTTCGATCTAAACACATATATTTCTTGATAATTTTATGTTTATTATAATGTATATCTCAGTGGCAATATTATAATAACAAACAGCTTACCTATTAACTAAGCTTATTCCTTCTAATTTTGCCAAATCCCAAAGGCGAACTGTGCCATCGTTCGAACTGCGAACTGTGCCATGTACTCATGTATCTGGGTACATACATATGTATGTATATGTAGGCTCAATTTCCAACGTGGACTATCGTCATCCCCAGCATCGTTAATACCGGCTCCGGCATTTCGGCATACGAAATCTAGGCATAATGGCCGTTGATATTCGTTGGCGCGCTCGATTAGTTCGCCAATTACTTGGAGATGGTCCATTGTGCTGAAATTTTCCCTAAACCCTGCCTGTTCTATAGGTTGGTTCTCGTCGAGGATATTCTTCAGCTTTTCTGTAATAACCTTCGTGAAGAGCTTGTAGACCGCTGAAAGTAAACTAATGGGTCGGTAGTTCTTGATATCGCTTTTATCACCTTTTTTGTGTATTAAAATGATAGTTACGTTATTCCATCCTTCTGGTATAGCTTGGTTCTGGATGCATTTGCTGAAAAGCCTAGCTAAGACATTATGTAGGGGGGAGCCGCCACATTTTAGTAAGTCAATGGGAATATTATCTTCCCCTGGGGTTTTACCGTTCTTTGCAGTTTTTAGCGCGGCCTCTACTTCGCTAGGCAATACTGCCGGAACCCTTTGGCCGTGTGTCGATTCCGGAGCGGGAAATTGACCGTTGTTAATCTCGTAAAGTTTTGCATAGAACGTATTAACTCTGTCTATGATCTCTTCTCTATTCCTAATTATTATTCCGCTCTCTGATCTGATTGCGATCATTTGGTTTTTGCCTAAGAAAAGAATGGAAAAAATATATAATTTGTCTTTCCACGACAACTCATTCCCCAGCCGATGGTTGACTAGACAAAAAATCACACTGATTGCAAATACATAGATTGCAGTTTACCGAACATGGGGACGGTATATAATCGGCTTCAACTAATCTTCTCGCAATACTCGGTTCAAATATCTTATAGGTTATTTATGAAGTTAATGAATTCATGGCAGTGTATAAATGCATTTCATAGTTTAAATGTCAAATTCATCTATTACTGTCCTTAAATACATGCAATACTTAAGCAGATTTAGAATTCCTACCGTTTCATAATTTTATATTAAAAAAAATACATACTTAAATGTAAAATATTCTATATGTATATAAGAATTTTTTTTCTTTTTGACTATTTTTAAGACACTTACATATCATGAAAATTTTTCTTTCAGTCACGCATCATGATTAGTATTTGAATTTTCAGTATTAAGTTGCCAATTTTTAGACACGTTACTTTTTCTCTCTTCCTGTAATATAAAAATAAAAATAACAACAAATTTAAACACAATTAATCAATGTTCAAATTTTACAAAAGCAAAAACAAACCATATTTTCTGAACTCAAAGCGGCTTCCGAATGAATTCCGAACGAATGTCCGGAAACTTTGGTTTCATTCATAGTATCTAAACCTGACGAGGTGGCTACTCTTAGAACTGGACAGCTTTCGGTGACTGCTGAAGTTGATGATTGTGCATTTTGTATTGGCGGGCATCGCTTGAGATCGTTTTTAATCAAGTCGTTGACAAAATCGAATGGTTCAGAAATGGGAGCCGTCACGGAAGCTAAAATGGGTTGAACGAGTTCGCGTTCATTCTTGAGTCTGGCTGCATCGCAGCGAGCCGGTTGAAGTACATTAGTGACATTAGTTTGATAATGCTCCGCCAAAAGCTGTATCATCTGATTGATTTCAGTCGAGACGGCACGGCACGTATCGCAGTCTCGTGTTGGACAGCTTCAGCCGCAGCTTCAGACAACGCTCTTTCTACAGCACTCGCAACACTGGCAATGCCCTTCCCACTGGCAGTTCTAACCGCTTTGTTGAAAGGATCACACCTGTCACCTTTCATTCCGCGCTTATAACCCGACACTTTTTCCCCAACATTGCTCGTCACATCTTGCATCAATTCGAAACTGCCATTGTGACCGATTTTCGAAAATCGATAGCTGAAAGTGTGCGTCGAATTGCCTGGCGTTTGTCTGCACGTTATGTTGCAGCACAAAAAGTATCAATTATGCAATTTTGGCGTTCAAAATACTTTTTCAAACTTCTCGACAATATCTTCTCCCGCATTGTCATTTTTAGGGAATTGTTACGGCGATATCTATACCAACCGACTACATACTTTTGGTGTGGAATCTGTCAACATTTCGTATATGACGTTCTCTTTTATTTTGAGAGTCGGAAATGTGACTCGTTACTTCTCTTGTTATGTTTCCTAACAAAAACCCTTCCTACAAAAAATAAAAACAAATATAGATAAATAAATATATATATATATATATATATATATAATATATTGCTCATTTATTACAAACAACCGAAATTTGGCAAAGACTTTTACAAAAGTGTCTAGTAAGAGCCATAACAATCTGAAAAGGTAGTGTATGATCATTTTACTATATCTTCATTCTATCAAGTTACTTTGAATATGATGATATTTTGAAACGACTACTAAACAAATTTACATATCCTTTATTTTAATAATTTCTTTGAGAATTAAATTCGTTTTGACGGCTCAATATAATAATCGTCATAAACGTCGTCATCATCTATGCAATTTCTATTACTGCACACAGATAGACGATCTACACCATCGTTAATATTTTGGTCGGAAAATCTGATGTTGCGTGTTTCAACACAAAAGTCTTTCTGACGTATAATTCTCTAAACCGCCGTTTTAAAATTTTGCATACCGCTAGGTATGGAAAACTTCTTTAAATTGCACACGTGAGTTTTACTATATTATATTTTTTACATACGCGATATTATAATAGTTGGACTAGGCACGCCTGCAAAATCAGTTTGTTGGTGATTTTGTGTAATTAGTTCTTTTTTACAACTTTTTTACGACTGCAAATAGCGGTGGCTTGTGCCAATTATTGAATGTTCAGCTTTGAATCTGTGCAAAAAAGTTTGCTCACTTTTGGAATGTAAATCATTACGATTGATCGCATGTTTGACTAGACAAAAAATCACACTGTCTTCTGATTCCAATTTGTCAGAATAAGAATTGAATTTTAATATCTAGATGTTCTGATTAAAAACATTCAAATCAGAATATCATTCACATGAGGAATAAACTGTCCTGTAGATATCAGGCGCTATTCTGTAGATATTCTATTGGCCATTTCCACTTTGAATTTGTTGTTGAATAAGCAATCCTTTTCACCGGGACTGTAGTTTTCTTCGTCCCCAACTTCGGAATTGTCACTTATGGGGAATTCGCTTATGTGTTGCTCATGGTGAGGCTCAAAGTCGGCAACCAGGCTTGTGCTGGTCGAATGCGTACCTTTCGACGGCTCCCTCGAGTAGATATCCTTTTACTGGATTTTTACTCGACGATTGATACTTTGTCGTTAAATATATCGGTAAAAATACATTGGTAAGTTTTCTGGTTGAGAATCCAAAATGTGACTCTTATTGTAATGTTTCCTCAAAAAAAAAAAAAAATTCTCATTAAATATGAGCAATATAAGAAAAGCAAATATTTATTTTGGTTACATCATATGCCCCTCTTCGTTCCTCTTCTGCCAAATGAGATATGTTAGCTCGTCCGAGATATGTTATATATGTATGTAGATACCGCATATCTATTTTGAATCTCCCCAGCACATTACACAAGCAGTGTGACTAGTGACTACACATACCTTTTTGAGGCTACGAAACACGCTTGGCATCACACTAATCCTTATTATTTCCAGTCTTTAATGGCTCAGAGTATGAATACTGAACCGTCTTGAGTGGCTGCGGCGAACGATTGATTGTTTTCGCAAGGAGCCATGCCGATGACGGGTCCTGCGCCACGATTAAACATCGATTTCGATCTAAACACATATATTTCTTGATAATTTTATGTTTATTATAATGTATATCTCAGTGGCAATATTATAATAACAAACAGCTTACCTATTAACTAAGCTTATTCCTTCTAATTTTGCCAAATCCCAAAGGCGAACTGTGCCATCGTTCGAACTGCGAACTGTGCCATGTACTCATGTATCTGGGTACATACATATGTATGTATATGTAGGCTCAATTTCCAACGTGGACTATCGTCATCCCCAGCATCGTTAATACCGGCTCCGGCATTTCGGCATACGAAATCTAGGCATAATGGCCGTTGATATTCGTTGGCGCGCTCGATTAGTTCGCCAATTACTTGGAGATGGTCCATTGTGCTGAAATTTTCCCTAAACCCTGCCTGTTCTATAGGTTGGTTCTCGTCGAGGATATTCTTCAGCTTTTCTGTAATAACCTTCGTGAAGAGCTTGTAGACCGCTGAAAGTAAACTAATGGGTCGGTAGTTCTTGATATCGCTTTTATCACCTTTTTTGTGTATTAAAATGATAGTTACGTTATTCCATCCTTCTGGTATAGCTTGGTTCTGGATGCATTTGCTGAAAAGCCTAGCTAAGACATTATGTAGGGGGGAGCCGCCACATTTTAGTAAGTCAATGGGAATATTATCTTCCCCTGGGGTTTTACCGTTCTTTGCAGTTTTTAGCGCGGCCTCTACTTCGCTAGGCAATACTGCCGGAACCCTTTGGCCGTGTGTCGATTCCGGAGCGGGAAATTGACCGTTGTTAATCTCGTAAAGTTTTGCATAGAACGTATTAACTCTGTCTATGATCTCTTCTCTATTCCTAATTATTATTCCGCTCTCTGATCTGATTGCGATCATTTGGTTTTTGCCTAAGAAAAGAATGGAAAAAATATATAATTTGTCTTTCCACGACAACTCATTCCCCAGCCGATGGTTGACTAGACAAAAAATCACACTGATTGCAAATACATAGATTGCAGTTTACCGAACATGGGGACGGTATATAATCGGCTTCAACTAATCTTCTCGCAATACTCGGTTCAAATATCTTATAGGTTATTTATGAAGTTAATGAATTCATGGCAGTGTATAAATGCATTTCATAGTTTAAATGTCAAATTCATCTATTACTGTCCTTAAATACATGCAATACTTAAGCAGATTTAGAATTCCTACCGTTTCATAATTTTATATTAAAAAAAATACATACTTAAATGTAAAATATTCTATATGTATATAAGAATTTTTTTTCTTTTTGACTATTTTTAAGACACTTACATATCATGAAAATTTTTCTTTCAGTCACGCATCATGATTAGTATTTGAATTTTCAGTATTAAGTTGCCAATTTTTAGACACGTTACTTTTTCTCTCTTCCTGTAATATAAAAATAAAAATAACAACAAATTTAAACACAATTAATCAATGTTCAAATTTTACAAAAGCAAAAACAAACCATATTTTCTGAACTCAAAGCGGCTTCCGAATGAATTCCGAACGAATGTCCGGAAACTTTGGTTTCATTCATAGTATCTAAACCTGACGAGGTGGCTACTCTTAGAACTGGACAGCTTTCGGTGACTGCTGAAGTTGATGATTGTGCATTTTGTATTGGCGGGCATCGCTTGAGATCGTTTTTAATCAAGTCGTTGACAAAATCGAATGGTTCAGAAATGGGAGCCGTCACGGAAGCTAAAATGGGTTGAACGAGTTCGCGTTCATTCTTGAGTCTGGCTGCATCGCAGCGAGCCGGTTGAAGTACATTAGTGACATTAGTTTGATAATGCTCCGCCAAAAGCTGTATCATCTGATTGATTTCAGTCGAGACGGCACGGCACGTATCGCAGTCTCGTGTTGGACAGCTTCAGCCGCAGCTTCAGACAACGCTCTTTCTACAGCACTCGCAACACTGGCAATGCCCTTCCCACTGGCAGTTCTAACCGCTTTGTTGAAAGGATCACACCTGTCACCTTTCATTCCGCGCTTATAACCCGACACTTTTTCCCCAACATTGCTCGTCACATCTTGCATCAATTCGAAACTGCCATTGTGACCGATTTTCGAAAATCGATAGCTGAAAGTGTGCGTCGAATTGCCTGGCGTTTGTCTGCACGTTATGTTGCAGCACAAAAAGTATCAATTATGCAATTTTGGCGTTCAAAATACTTTTTCAAACTTCTCGACAATATCTTCTCCCGCATTGTCATTTTTAGGGAATTGTTACGGCGATATCTATACCAACCGACTACATACTTTTGGTGTGGAATCTGTCAACATTTCGTATATGACGTTCTCTTTTATTTTGAGAGTCGGAAATGTGACTCGTTACTTCTCTTGTTATGTTTCCTAACAAAAACCCTTCCTACAAAAAATAAAAACAAATATAGATAAATAAATATCATCATCATCATCAATATATATATATATATATATATATATATATATATATATATATATATATATATATATATATATATATATATATATATATAATATATTGCTCATTTATTACAAACAACCGAAATTTGGCAAAGACTTTTACAAAAGTGTCTAGTAAGAGCCATAACAATCTGAAAAGGTAGTGTATGATCATTTTACTATATCTTCATTCTATCAAGTTACTTTGAATATGATGATATTTTGAAACGACTACTAAACAAATTTACATATCCTTTATTTTAATAATTTCTTTGAGAATTAAATTCGTTTTGACGGCTCAATATAATAATCGTCATAAACGTCGTCATCATCTATGCAATTTCTATTACTGCACACAGATAGACGATCTACACCATCGTTAATATTTTGGTCGGAAAATCTGATGTTGCGTGTTTCAACACAAAAGTCTTTCTGACGTATAATTCTCTAAACCGCCGTTTTAAAATTTTGCATACCGCTAGGTATGGAAAACTTCTTTAAATTGCACACGTGAGTTTTACTATATTATATTTTTTACATACGCGATATTATAATAGTTGGACTAGGCACGCCTGCAAAATCAGTTTGTTGGTGATTTTGTGTAATTAGTTCTTTTTTACAACTTTTTTACGACTGCAAATAGCGGTGGCTTGTGCCAATTATTGAATGTTCAGCTTTGAATCTGTGCAAAAAAGTTTGCTCACTTTTGGAATGTAAATCATTACGATTGATCGCATGTTTGACTAGACAAAAAATCACACTGTCTTCTGATTCCAATTTGTCAGAATAAGAATTGAATTTTAATATCTAGATGTTCTGATTAAAAACATTCAAATCAGAATATCATTCACATGAGGAATAAACTGTCCTGTAGATATCAGGCGCTATTCTGTAGATATTCTATTGGCCATTTCCACTTTGAATTTGTTGTTGAATAAGCAATCCTTTTCACCGGGACTGTAGTTTTCTTCGTCCCCAACTTCGGAATTGTCACTTATGGGGAATTCGCTTATGTGTTGCTCATGGTGAGGCTCAAAGTCGGCAACCAGGCTTGTGCTGGTCGAATGCGTACCTTTCGACGGCTCCCTCGAGTAGATATCCTTTTACTGGATTTTTACTCGACGATTGATACTTTGTCGTTAAATATATCGGTAAAAATACATTGGTAAGTTTTCTGGTTGAGAATCCAAAATGTGACTCTTATTGTAATGTTTCCTCAAAAAAAAAAAAAAATTCTCATTAAATATGAGCAATATAAGAAAAGCAAATATTTATTTTGGTTACATCATATGCCCCTCTTCGTTCCTCTTCTGCCAAATGAGATATGTTAGCTCGTCCGAGATATGTTATATATGTATGTAGATACCGCATATCTATTTTGAATCTCCCCAGCACATTACACAAGCAGTGTGACTAGTGACTACACATACCTTTTTGAGGCTACGAAACACGCTTGGCATCACACTAATCCTTATTATTTCCAGTCTTTAATGGCTCAGAGTATGAATACTGAACCGTCTTGAGTGGCTGCGGCGAACGATTGATTGTTTTCGCAAGGAGCCATGCCGATGACGGGTCCTGCGCCACGATTAAACATCGATTTCGATCTAAACACATATATTTCTTGATAATTTTATGTTTATTATAATGTATATCTCAGTGGCAATATTATAATAACAAACAGCTTACCTATTAACTAAGCTTATTCCTTCTAATTTTGCCAAATCCCAAAGGCGAACTGTGCCATCGTTCGAACTGCGAACTGTGCCATGTACTCATGTATCTGGGTACATACATATGTATGTATATGTAGGCTCAATTTCCAACGTGGACTATCGTCATCCCCAGCATCGTTAATACCGGCTCCGGCATTTCGGCATACGAAATCTAGGCATAATGGCCGTTGATATTCGTTGGCGCGCTCGATTAGTTCGCCAATTACTTGGAGATGGTCCATTGTGCTGAAATTTTCCCTAAACCCTGCCTGTTCTATAGGTTGGTTCTCGTCGAGGATATTCTTCAGCTTTTCTGTAATAACCTTCGTGAAGAGCTTGTAGACCGCTGAAAGTAAACTAATGGGTCGGTAGTTCTTGATATCGCTTTTATCACCTTTTTTGTGTATTAAAATGATAGTTACGTTATTCCATCCTTCTGGTATAGCTTGGTTCTGGATGCATTTGCTGAAAAGCCTAGCTAAGACATTATGTAGGGGGGAGCCGCCACATTTTAGTAAGTCAATGGGAATATTATCTTCCCCTGGGGTTTTACCGTTCTTTGCAGTTTTTAGCGCGGCCTCTACTTCGCTAGGCAATACTGCCGGAACCCTTTGGCCGTGTGTCGATTCCGGAGCGGGAAATTGACCGTTGTTAATCTCGTAAAGTTTTGCATAGAACGTATTAACTCTGTCTATGATCTCTTCTCTATTCCTAATTATTATTCCGCTCTCTGATCTGATTGCGATCATTTGGTTTTTGCCTAAGAAAAGAATGGAAAAAATATATAATTTGTCTTTCCACGACAACTCATTCCCCAGCCGATGGTTGACTAGACAAAAAATCACACTGATTGCAAATACATAGATTGCAGTTTACCGAACATGGGGACGGTATATAATCGGCTTCAACTAATCTTCTCGCAATACTCGGTTCAAATATCTTATAGGTTATTTATGAAGTTAATGAATTCATGGCAGTGTATAAATGCATTTCATAGTTTAAATGTCAAATTCATCTATTACTGTCCTTAAATACATGCAATACTTAAGCAGATTTAGAATTCCTACCGTTTCATAATTTTATATTAAAAAAAATACATACTTAAATGTAAAATATTCTATATGTATATAAGAATTTTTTTTCTTTTTGACTATTTTTAAGACACTTACATATCATGAAAATTTTTCTTTCAGTCACGCATCATGATTAGTATTTGAATTTTCAGTATTAAGTTGCCAATTTTTAGACACGTTACTTTTTCTCTCTTCCTGTAATATAAAAATAAAAATAACAACAAATTTAAACACAATTAATCAATGTTCAAATTTTACAAAAGCAAAAACAAACCATATTTTCTGAACTCAAAGCGGCTTCCGAATGAATTCCGAACGAATGTCCGGAAACTTTGGTTTCATTCATAGTATCTAAACCTGACGAGGTGGCTACTCTTAGAACTGGACAGCTTTCGGTGACTGCTGAAGTTGATGATTGTGCATTTTGTATTGGCGGGCATCGCTTGAGATCGTTTTTAATCAAGTCGTTGACAAAATCGAATGGTTCAGAAATGGGAGCCGTCACGGAAGCTAAAATGGGTTGAACGAGTTCGCGTTCATTCTTGAGTCTGGCTGCATCGCAGCGAGCCGGTTGAAGTACATTAGTGACATTAGTTTGATAATGCTCCGCCAAAAGCTGTATCATCTGATTGATTTCAGTCGAGACGGCACGGCACGTATCGCAGTCTCGTGTTGGACAGCTTCAGCCGCAGCTTCAGACAACGCTCTTTCTACAGCACTCGCAACACTGGCAATGCCCTTCCCACTGGCAGTTCTAACCGCTTTGTTGAAAGGATCACACCTGTCACCTTTCATTCCGCGCTTATAACCCGACACTTTTTCCCCAACATTGCTCGTCACATCTTGCATCAATTCGAAACTGCCATTGTGACCGATTTTCGAAAATCGATAGCTGAAAGTGTGCGTCGAATTGCCTGGCGTTTGTCTGCACGTTATGTTGCAGCACAAAAAGTATCAATTATGCAATTTTGGCGTTCAAAATACTTTTTCAAACTTCTCGACAATATCTTCTCCCGCATTGTCATTTTTAGGGAATTGTTACGGCGATATCTATACCAACCGACTACATACTTTTGGTGTGGAATCTGTCAACATTTCGTATATGACGTTCTCTTTTATTTTGAGAGTCGGAAATGTGACTCGTTACTTCTCTTGTTATGTTTCCTAACAAAAACCCTTCCTACAAAAAATAAAAACAAATATAGATAAATAAATATATATATATATATATATATATATATATATAATATATTGCTCATTTATTACAAACAACCGAAATTTGGCAAAGACTTTTACAAAAGTGTCTAGTAAGAGCCATAACAATCTGAAAAGGTAGTGTATGATCATTTTACTATATCTTCATTCTATCAAGTTACTTTGAATATGATGATATTTTGAAACGACTACTAAACAAATTTACATATCCTTTATTTTAATAATTTCTTTGAGAATTAAATTCGTTTTGACGGCTCAATATAATAATCGTCATAAACGTCGTCATCATCTATGCAATTTCTATTACTGCACACAGATAGACGATCTACACCATCGTTAATATTTTGGTCGGAAAATCTGATGTTGCGTGTTTCAACACAAAAGTCTTTCTGACGTATAATTCTCTAAACCGCCGTTTTAAAATTTTGCATACCGCTAGGTATGGAAAACTTCTTTAAATTGCACACGTGAGTTTTACTATATTATATTTTTTACATACGCGATATTATAATAGTTGGACTAGGCACGCCTGCAAAATCAGTTTGTTGGTGATTTTGTGTAATTAGTTCTTTTTTACAACTTTTTTACGACTGCAAATAGCGGTGGCTTGTGCCAATTATTGAATGTTCAGCTTTGAATCTGTGCAAAAAAGTTTGCTCACTTTTGGAATGTAAATCATTACGATTGATCGCATGTTTGACTAGACAAAAAATCACACTGTCTTCTGATTCCAATTTGTCAGAATAAGAATTGAATTTTAATATCTAGATGTTCTGATTAAAAACATTCAAATCAGAATATCATTCACATGAGGAATAAACTGTCCTGTAGATATCAGGCGCTATTCTGTAGATATTCTATTGGCCATTTCCACTTTGAATTTGTTGTTGAATAAGCAATCCTTTTCACCGGGACTGTAGTTTTCTTCGTCCCCAACTTCGGAATTGTCACTTATGGGGAATTCGCTTATGTGTTGCTCATGGTGAGGCTCAAAGTCGGCAACCAGGCTTGTGCTGGTCGAATGCGTACCTTTCGACGGCTCCCTCGAGTAGATATCCTTTTACTGGATTTTTACTCGACGATTGATACTTTGTCGTTAAATATATCGGTAAAAATACATTGGTAAGTTTTCTGGTTGAGAATCCAAAATGTGACTCTTATTGTAATGTTTCCTCAAAAAAAAAAAAAAATTCTCATTAAATATGAGCAATATAAGAAAAGCAAATATTTATTTTGGTTACATCATATGCCCCTCTTCGTTCCTCTTCTGCCAAATGAGATATGTTAGCTCGTCCGAGATATGTTATATATGTATGTAGATACCGCATATCTATTTTGAATCTCCCCAGCACATTACACAAGCAGTGTGACTAGTGACTACACATACCTTTTTGAGGCTACGAAACACGCTTGGCATCACACTAATCCTTATTATTTCCAGTCTTTAATGGCTCAGAGTATGAATACTGAACCGTCTTGAGTGGCTGCGGCGAACGATTGATTGTTTTCGCAAGGAGCCATGCCGATGACGGGTCCTGCGCCACGATTAAACATCGATTTCGATCTAAACACATATATTTCTTGATAATTTTATGTTTATTATAATGTATATCTCAGTGGCAATATTATAATAACAAACAGCTTACCTATTAACTAAGCTTATTCCTTCTAATTTTGCCAAATCCCAAAGGCGAACTGTGCCATCGTTCGAACTGCGAACTGTGCCATGTACTCATGTATCTGGGTACATACATATGTATGTATATGTAGGCTCAATTTCCAACGTGGACTATCGTCATCCCCAGCATCGTTAATACCGGCTCCGGCATTTCGGCATACGAAATCTAGGCATAATGGCCGTTGATATTCGTTGGCGCGCTCGATTAGTTCGCCAATTACTTGGAGATGGTCCATTGTGCTGAAATTTTCCCTAAACCCTGCCTGTTCTATAGGTTGGTTCTCGTCGAGGATATTCTTCAGCTTTTCTGTAATAACCTTCGTGAAGAGCTTGTAGACCGCTGAAAGTAAACTAATGGGTCGGTAGTTCTTGATATCGCTTTTATCACCTTTTTTGTGTATTAAAATGATAGTTACGTTATTCCATCCTTCTGGTATAGCTTGGTTCTGGATGCATTTGCTGAAAAGCCTAGCTAAGACATTATGTAGGGGGGAGCCGCCACATTTTAGTAAGTCAATGGGAATATTATCTTCCCCTGGGGTTTTACCGTTCTTTGCAGTTTTTAGCGCGGCCTCTACTTCGCTAGGCAATACTGCCGGAACCCTTTGGCCGTGTGTCGATTCCGGAGCGGGAAATTGACCGTTGTTAATCTCGTAAAGTTTTGCATAGAACGTATTAACTCTGTCTATGATCTCTTCTCTATTCCTAATTATTATTCCGCTCTCTGATCTGATTGCGATCATTTGGTTTTTGCCTAAGAAAAGAATGGAAAAAATATATAATTTGTCTTTCCACGACAACTCATTCCCCAGCCGATGGGGAATATTATAATTACAATATTATAATAACAAACAGCTTACCTATTAACTAAGCTTATTCCTTCTAATTTTGCCAAATCCCAAAGGCGAACATATGTATGTATATGTAGGCTCAATTTCCAACTTGGACTATCGTCATCTCCAGCATCGTTAATACCGGCTCCGGCTTTTCGGCATACGATTCATTTGATTTCGAATTCTCGCCGTTGACCGTTTGGAAAATTTTGCAAATGTATACCAAAGCGATTTTGCGGTAAAATTTATTTCTTGGAATGATCTTACAATATGTATGTCTCCTTTGTTTGTGTCTTTTGTGGGGCGTTCTTTTCTCTCACCCATAAATAATATGGCGTTTCTGGTGTTTAAAATATACATAGGTATACATATAAAAACAACATATTTTTCATTCATCCTGGCAAAGATGATCCGGCTTCAACCACAATAACCCAGTCATTGAGTGTATTTTATGGTGGTTTTCGCTCCTCGTAGCCGTTTACGTAGCCTTTTTTATATGTTATGGAGCTGTTACCAAACATATTTATTTAATGTTATGGAACTTAATTTTAAATTACACTATGTCCTTCTGGTATATAAAATATACACAGGTATGTATGTATATAAAAACCATTTTTTTCAAAAATATTATTTTGAAAATATATATACATACATAGGTATGTTTATATGTATATACTTTTTTTTCGTCCAAGGCACTTCTATTACATGAATTTTAGCATATCTATATGTATGTGTACTAGTTTTACCGGAAACGAATCCATTTTTTTTGTACATTTTAATTCAAAATATAATCTCCTCTAATTTTCATGACTCTTTACCATCTTTCTGTCGATATTTCAATTCTGTTCCTGAAAAATCTACAGTAATCAAAAGTAACAGAACGATTACTGTCGTTGCATGATTACTCTCCGACGGAATCGATAGAAGATCTGTAGGCAGTGCTTCGACACCCGCAGTCTCTAACGCATCATTGTGTTTATTAAAGTACAGATGACCAAGGCATTCACATATCCTTGTATTCGCGTTACATAGTAGATTATAACTATTGCAAGCACTTTTTCCCACAGGGTCGCACTTGGGGAGATCCATGGCAACGGAAAAAATATAAAACAAACGTTAAATCATCGTTAATATATACACATGTGCATGTACATACATATATGTATGTGTATATATTTTACACACATTTAACAAATATTTTACAAATATATTTGGAATAACTTTTGAAACAAGTTTAGTGACCACAGTAACCTCAGCCTCGGAGGAGTTTTTGGTTGTCTTTGGGCTAACTTTTGTATTTGAACCAAGTCTAGCATTCGTATTTGAACTTCGATTGCCAAACCGAAATCCGCTAATTTAACAGCAGCTCCTTGGATTTGCTCGCTAGCAGTAAATTCGCAGGTTTCAGATATTCGTCCAGTCGGAATTGCTTTCTTTTAAAGTGAATGCAATTAAAATATTCGCTTTCAACCTTGATGTAGATTTTGGTTGTGCTTTCAAAATGTTCCCACATGAAGTTCTCGTTTTGGTATTTGCATTGGATTTTACATATAACTTTGCCGACGGTTTGCCTTTTGTAGCGAATACAGTAGGCGCATTAGGTTTTGAGATCATCGAATTTACACTTATGCTTGGTTGGTTGATGGTTGGTTGATGGTTCGGTTGTCACGCTCCACTCTGCAATTATGTTCCGCCTTTGTTCTTGTCGGAAAGCTCTCCTTTCTAAATGTTTTGCCCCGTGGGTATTAAAAGTACGTCGCTATTTTTGCTAGCCTCTGGAGTAGCATTTAAATTCCAAAGTGATGGAGTTGCGGTGGCGGTGGAGTTGGGTCCTGGGCCACGATTATACATCGATTTCGATCTAAACACATATATTTCTTGATAATTTTATGTTTATTATAATGTATATCTAAATGGCAATATTAAAATAACAAACAGCTTACCTATTTACTAAGCTTATTCCTTCTAATTTTGCCAAATCCCAAAGGCGAACTGTGCCATCGTTCGAGCACGATCCGAAGAATCCTTTTGCTATTGAAGAATTTTGATGGATTCCAGACGATAGATTCACTAGACGATTCACAGCCGCTCTGAAAATCGTAATAAATTGGATATTTTTGTAAGACTACATCATTATGGGTGCATTTAGACCTTTGAACTCCGGCGACTCACCCGTGACTTCTTAAGAACCTCTCGCGATAGATAGCCAGGAGTTCCAGCAAAGCCAAACCAGGCTTGCTGATCACCCTGAACATCGATTGCCAAACCGAAATCCGCTAATTTTACAGCAGCTCCCTTGCTTTGCTCGCTAGCAGTAAATTCTCAGGTTTCAGATCTTTGACCCGTCGGAATTGTTTTCTTTTTAAGTGAATGCAAATGGGTTATTCACTTTCAAACTTGATGTACATTTGGTTGTGCTTTCAAAATGTTCCCACATGAAGTTCTCGTTTTGGTATTTGCATTGGATTTTTCAGATAACTTTGCCGACGGTTTGCCTTTTGTAGCGAATACAGTAGGCGCATTAGGTTTTGAGTTCATCGAACTTACACTTATGTGTGTAAAAAATTACAAATATTTTACAAATATATACGAAAAGTACACATGTATGTAGGTAAATATGTATGTATATGTAGGCTCAAATTCCAACTTGGACTATCGTCATCTCCAGCATCGTTAATACCGGCTCCGGCTTTAATTTGATTGTTTAAATGACCACCTCATTATAAATGGAATATGGAAACGTGTCATTGGGTCTTTGGTACTTTTAATGCACTGCATATCTTAATATAGTTGTCACCTTTGATTTGTGCTTGTAACCGGTTACTTTTTTACCTAGATTGCTCGTGACATATTGCATCATTTCGAAACTCCCATCGTGAGCAATTTTCGAAAATTGGTACCTTAAGGTGTGCGTAGAATTACCTGGATTTTGTCTGCATGTTACTTTGCAACACAAAAAATATCTGCAAATTGTGGCATTCGAAATACTTTATCTATCCTCTCGACAGTATCTTATCGAACATTGTCATTTTTAAGGAATCTTTGACACGACAGTCCAGAGAACATCCATACTTCGTAGTTGTGTGTATGTCCATTGCAAAGGGGAGTGTCTAAACACACATCAGCTAATTGTCCTCGTCGCACATATTCTTTTTTCGCTGCTACATTGGTAAATATGATTCGTCCTTCTGGACGTCCTAATTGTTGGGTTACCAATTTTAATATTTGCTTCAACGGCAGCAGGAAATTCGACAGTATCTTTTCGCACATTGTCATTTTTAAGGAATCTTTGACACGACAGTAGTACCAGACCAGAGAACATCCATACTACGTAATTGTGTGTATGTCCATTGAATAGGGGAGTGTCTAAACACACATCAGCTAATTGTCCTCGTCGCACATGTGCTTTTTTCGCTGCTACATTGGAAAATATGATTCGTCCATCTGGACGTCCTGATAGTTAGGCTACCGATTTTAATATTTGCTTCACCGGCAGCAGGAAATTTTAAAAGCCACAATACTGAATTTGGAACATTTTTTTAAATGTTCACCCACATACTGGGCGTTATTGGCTCGATCTTATAAAGCTGATTAAACTTACAGTAAACTATGGCATCATTTGGCAATGAGTATTTTTGTCGAATAGTTATTACGACACTTTGAGGAACCTCTACACCGGTTGCTGCTTTACTATTTGCTACTATCGTTTCTAATCCACGAACGTGTACGGCATGTGGCTAATTTTCTGTATAAATTTCTGCTAACTCAAATGGAACTGTGATCGGGTCCTTATAATCAGCACCACTCACATAACCGAGCCACATTTCTCGAATTTTTAGATGTCGTGTGACTGTTTGCCACAGCTTCCATCTCTTTTCCCAGCTCCTTGGGAGTGTTTTCCTTTTTGTTTGGGAGTTTAAGTATGTATTATTATTCATGAAATAGTTGAATTTATAGTTGGTTCGGTTGTCACGCTCCGCTTTGCAATATTGTTCTGCTTCAGTCCACAGTTTCGCCTTTGTTCTTGTCGGAAAGCTCTCCTTTCTGACTGTTTTGCCCCATGGGTATTAAAAGTACGTCGCTATTTTTGCTAGCCCCTAGATTGTAAAGAGTAGCATTTAAATCCCTTCTTCCATCTCCTTCCACCGCTCAAGAAGGAGTGGCAAGTCATTGTTGACGTGTCCTGAGATTTGCCCCTTTTCGTTCCCCTTCTGCCAAATAAAACCTGATATCTCTTTCATGTGAGTGTTTTTAATATCATTAAATACAAGTCACTTATCTACTACATATGTATGTATAATGATTTTAAAATCTATTTTGTACATCTATAATATTTAAAATCAATTTTAATAAAGATGTTATTAAAATGATAATTTTATTAAATTGTAATTAACGGTATTTCGCGCGTCTTTATGCAGAGGGCGTGATACGTCGTTATTCTTCCAAGAGTCGTGTTATGTAGGAAACGTGGACTAACCTTGGGATAGTTATATATGTGTATATAGTCGGGGGGAGTTCGGTCTTTCGTGTCATGTGAGGAGGACGTGCTTCTGCGTTCCTCCCGCTATTACTCGCTTAAACCCGGCTATTGCACGAAATTTAACTTAACCATCTAATCACTTATTTTACTAATTGCATCCTAGTATAATTTAAGTGTAAAAATAAACAGCAAATCGGTCGTAAAAAGCGGTTTTATATCAGTTATTTCGAAAAATTTTGTGCTAATTTTTGTGTCAAATCGGTGTCAAACGAGATACATCTCCCTACCTGAATACAAAAAAAGGGTCCTTCGCCAGCCAAGTCGGTCCCACAGAAGCAATAAATCTTCCACATAATTGCTTCCAGCCAAAAATCTTTAACGAACTTTACTTAATAGAATAATAGCAAACAGAAACGGTGTTTCCCAACTGTCTATCAGTTCTTTTTCATATTTAAATTATATTAAAGTAATTCGTGTAATTTTATATACTTTACTAAAGTTATTATTAAAATATTAAATTGCAAACCGCACTCACATATATAAATCCGTTGTCTCCAAAGAGGCGTCTCACGATAAAGATCTGTAAAAAAGTAGTATAACAATTGCTAATCTATTATTATCATAACTAACTACTTTCACTTACAAAGTAACCCTGTTAAATGGCATGTAATAACTCATAAGTGATCCAA
The DNA here is from genome assembly GCF_051622035.1 of Arctopsyche grandis. Lineage (NCBI taxonomy): Eukaryota > Metazoa > Arthropoda > Insecta > Trichoptera > Hydropsychidae > Arctopsyche > Arctopsyche grandis. The sequence continues at coordinate 33,250,552 of NC_135356.1, forward strand.
GTGATACCTAGGATGACTATATGTCAAAGCTGACCACAGAGAAGAGTTTATGGCGGTAAGAACTCACTCCTTGAATGGAAATCTCTCTCAAGTACCGCCTTTTTCTCAACACATCTTGGATAAATGCGAGAAAAATAATATCCAAACCTCCAACAAGGTAAGAGTGACGATGGATGATAGCTTAGCTAATAGAAACCTGTATTTAGCCACGTACAATGTAAGAACGTTATCGAGTGAAGGAAGTGTGCTTGCATTAGAGAATGAACTAGAAAGTATCAAATGGGATTTAGTAGGACTTAGCGAAGTAAGACGAAAACAGGAAAACCAAATAATCCTAAAAAGTGGTAACTGTCTCTACTGGAGAGGGCTACCAAATGGTAGAATAGGAGGAGTAGGGTTTCTTATCAATAAGAGAATAGAAAGAAATATTATAGAAATAAACGACATATCGGAACGTATATGCTATGTAGTATTAAGAATCTCGAGCAGGTACACTTGTCAAATCTTCCAAGTGTACGCCCCCACATCTAGCCACCCAGACGAGGAAATAGAAGACTTCTACGAAAAACTACAGGGCGCATACGATAATAGCCGCCACCACTTTAAAATAATCATGGGCGACTTTAACGCAAAAATAGGACAAAAGGCAAACACAGAAAGAGCAGTAGGCAATTTTGGTACCGGCCAAAGAAACGACAGAGGCGATCGCCTCATAGAATTCGCAGAACACAACAGGCTCTTCATCACTAATTCATTTTTCAGGAAAAACACCAACAATAAGTGGACTTGGGAGAGTCCTAAAGGAGACAGAAACGAGATCGATTTCATCCTAACAAATGCCCTGCACTCCGTTAAAGACGTTAGTGTTTTAAGTAAAGTAGATATAGGCAGCGATCACAGATTAGTCCGTGCCAAGATGGCCATTAATATAAATTGCGAACGTAGGAAATTAATAAAAGGATGCAGTAACTCTCCAGATTTCGCTCAACTAAGGTCTAGGAAAAAGGAATTCGAACTCGATCTTGGAAATCGATACGGGAAATTAAACCCAGAAGCAGACATCGAGGAATTGAACACTGTAATTAGTTCGGTTCTAACCTCAACAGGTAAGAAATTAGGTGGTTTCAGGAAACAGATTAAATTAAGCAAAATTTCAGCGGAAACAAAAAACCTAATTAAGCATAAAAGGAATTTAGATAGGGATAATAATAAGCAAGAATACAATCTAGTAAATAAGGAAATTAAGAAGAGAATAGTCAGGGATGTCAGGGATTTTAACAGCAAGCTAATAGAAAATACCATTAAGAATAACCGTAGCCTGAAAAAGTGCAAACAGGATCTTTTCTTAGGCAAAAACCAAATGATCGCAATCAGATCAGAGAGCGGAGTAATAATTAGGAATAGAGAAGAAATCATAGACAGAGTTTACACGTTCTATGCAAAACTATACGAGAACGACAACGGCCAATTCCCCACTCTGGAATCGACACACGGCCAAAGGGTTCCTGCAGTATTGCCTAGCGAAGTAGAGGCCGCGCTAAAAACTGCAAAGAATGGTAAAACCCCAGGGGAAGATAATATTCCCATCGACTTACTAAAATGTGGCGGCCCCCCCCTAATTAATATCTTAGCTAGGCTTTTCAGCAAATGCATCCAGAACCAAGCTATACCAGAAGGATGGAATAACGCAACTATCATTTTAATACACAAAAAAGGCGACAAAAGCGATATCAAGAACTACCGACCCATTAGTCTACTTTCAGCGGTCTACAAGCTCTTCACGAAGGTTATTACAGAAAGGCTGAAGAATATCCTCGACGAGAACCAACCTATAGAGCAGGCAGGGTTTAGGGCAAATTTCAGCACAATGGACCACCTCCAAGTAGTTGGCGAACTAATCGAGCGCGCCAACGAATATCAACGGCCACTGTGCCTAGGTTTCGTCGAATATGAGAAAGCCTTCGATACAGTTAGTCATAATGCAGTACTTAACGCTCTAAAAACACAGGGAGTGCCGGAACCCTATGTGGGACTGTTAGCTACAATATATAAGAATGCCACAGCTTCAGTTAAAATTTTTTCAGGTACAGATAGATTTAGCATAGGAAAAGGAGTAAGACAAGGAGATACAATCTCGCCCAAGTTATTCAATGCGGTGCTTGAGGGAGTTTTCAGGAAATTGGATTGGGATACAGCCGGAGTAAGCATCAATGGTCGCTTTTTGAGTCACCTTCGGTTCGCAGACGATATAGTTTTAGTAGCTCGTGATTCAGCTGACCTACTTATCAGACTAACACAGCTGGACAGGGAAAGTAGAAAAGTAGGATTAAAAATTAACGTAGATAAGACTAAACTAATGTTCAATAGTTATTGCATGCCTGATAGCATCCCCTTAGATGATAAACCAGTAGAAGTAGTAAATAATTATTTATATTTAGGTCAAATAATTGACATGTCTGGTAGTAAAAATGAAGAGATAAAGAGACGTATGAAATTGGGGTGGAGTGCATTTGGACGGATGAATGCTGTTTTTAAATCAAAAATGCCACTCTGCCTGAAGAAAAGGATCTTTGATCAATGCGTTTTGCCAGTGATGACGTATGGATGTGAAACTTGGACACTGAACGCCAAGATGCAAAATAAAATCCAATGCACTCAAAGAAGTATGGAACGCTGTATGCTTGGCATAACGAGGAAAGACAGGAAGCGGAACACGTGGGTGAGAAATATGACAAGGGTAGTGGACATAGTGGATAGAGTGAAGAGATTGAAATGGCAATGGGCGGGTCACGTAGCTAGGAGGATGGACGAAAGGTGGACAAAAGAAGTGCTTGAATGGTACCCGAGAGAAGGCAAAAGAGTAAAAGGAAGACCGCAAGGAAGATGGGTGAACGAAATTAGGAAAATGTGCGGAATGAGATGGATGAGTGTTGCGCAAAACAGAGACGAGTGGAAGCGTGTTGGAGAGGCCTTCATCCAGCAGTGGATGGCGAATGGCTGTAAATGATGATGATGATATAGTCGGGGAGGTTCCTGATTGCAAGTCGTGTGCATTGATAACAGCTCCTCCGGAAGCTGGCTCTCTGCGGTCTGGTCACAGCAGCGGGAGGAGGGAGGCAGGAGACAAACTCCGTACTGCCTCGTGTGGACACAAGATGGCGATCTCTAGGCGTCTCTGAAGACGCTCGGCGGAGATGCTGGAGGGAGGTCCGTCCCGGTCGGTGGCTGGAGATGGAGAGACCGCGTCTCGGTACTCCCCGAGAGGGGTATAGTGTTTGGCGCGGTAAAGTAACTGGTGCCAACCTAAAGGTTACTACCGCTACCAACTGAAGGGACACTTGGGAGAACGTCGCGTTACAAAATGATATTATTATTATTAAAATTATATTATTATGGTAAAATGGTCATGATTCCAGTATTTTGGGGGCTCGTTCATGATGTTTTCTTCGTTAGTCAAGATTGTAGGCTAGTGTATTGCTTTTTGATTCCATAAATTTATTAAAATATAAAAAAAGATATTAATTAATAAAATAAAACATGTTTCCATAATTAGGATAATAATGTCCATTGAAACAATGTAAGAGTACACTACATAAGACTGATATTGTCATTGATTATAGTTTTCATAATTACGATTGTACTGGTCTTACAAAAAATGCAGATATTTTCAAATTTTTGCATTATTTGTGAATTAAACTGTACATACATATGTATATTTCCATTTCCATTGCTCATCGTGTTGAGCATCCTGATTTCTTTCTTTTCCTTCATTTGATTTCTAATTCTCACCGTTGACCATTGGGTAATTTGTTCGAATGTATACCAAAGGTATTTTATTAGCGATTAGTCGGTAAAATTTATTTCTTGGAATGACCTTAAAATAAGTATGTCTCCTTTGTTTGTCTATTTTGTGGGGCGGTCTTTTCTCTCACCCATAAATAATATGGCGTTCTCTAACTTTGCCAAGTGTTTTTGGTGTATAAAATATACATAGGTATACATATAAAAAAAAAAACTTATTATTCATTAATTCTGGCAAAGATGATCCCCTTCAACCACAATAACCCAGTCATTGAGTGTATTTTATGGTGGTTTTCGCTCCTCGTAGACGTTTACGTAACCTTTTTTATATGTTATGGAGCTGTTACCAAACATATTTATTCAATGTTATGGAACTGTTGCCAAACAGTTTTCACTTAATTTTAAATTACCCTACATTCATAGATTTAATGTTGAATAAATTAAAGAATATCAGTTAAACATAGCCAGTGATGGAGTTGCGGTCGCCATGCCTCTTATATTATCATATACATATGTAATATTTTTATGTAGTTTTTGTCATACTGGGTCATAGTGACACAACAGTTGTACCAAAACCTTCGCTTGACCACAATATTTATTTCCCAACTACTCACCAAACAAATTCTTTATAATATACATATATTATATTTGTATGTAGATTTTGTGGGTAATAGATGTGAATAAATATATGTAAAAAGTTGTATTCGTCTGCAAATGGAACTTTACCGACCTGTACATTTTCCACTAATTAAATTTACACGTAGGTGTGTATGATTTTTCTTGTTGTATTTATGTATGAATATATAAGTATGTGTATCTCTTATTTATGTGTTTGAGGTAGAGTTCATTCCATTTGAAAAACAGCATGTATGATTTTATTTAAAATATAAAGCAAATTTATTTGGTATGGGTTTGATGGCAATCTACATATATGTTAATTGTAAAAATGTATAATAACCATGTTTTTATTTATAATTTGTGTACATATCTTGATCTGTGTAGTCCACTAGTTGCTTTGGAGCAATCTGGAAGACGATTGTGCATGATTAATTTAAATGAATAAAAATAAAATTTGCAAAAGAGCGTTTGCAATTTACCTTTTATTTGTAATGGGTTTTGAATTTATATTTTGTAAATGTGGTGTGAGTTTGATCGCATTTGTACCCGTGTGTCCAATTTTACTTGATGTTTTACATTTATATTTGTTAATAAAATTGAATTTGTGAAAAAAAAGTACAATGTCGTATTATTTGTAGTCTGATGTTTTTCATTATATTTTCACCGTTAATTGTTCAGAAATGATGTTTTGCTTTTATAAATGTAAATAAAATTGAATTTACAAAAAAAGAACACTATCGTATTTTTTTCATCCTGATTCTTTTTATTATATATCTTACAATGTGTACCCAAAAGTAGAAGAATAAATGATTAACTTGCAGAATATCCACAGAAGAGTAAGTATAAAATTCTCATTATGCTTCCTTACCAAGATCTCAATTTATGATTATGAATAAGGATTCATTTATTTCAACATAATTGACAGCACGCCTAGAGGTTGTGATCGAGAAATCTCGAGAAATTTTGATTCTCGTTTCTCGAGAATATTTTAATGTGAAATTTCGAGATTCTCATTTCTCGAGAATATTTTATTATGAAAATTCGAGATTCTTGTTCCTCGATAAAACGTTAATTACAATCTCGAAAATATCGAGAATATTTTAAATTTATCACTACACGTTTTTGTTCAATAAACTAAACTAATGATTATTAACTCGTAAGTATTTTAATATGTATAGATGGTCATCGGTAGGTATTTTGGGCATATATTTTTGTCAATTTTAGCATTTTCATTTTGTATTTTAGCGTTTTAGGGCATTAAAAATGTTCAATTTCGCATCTATTTTTATGAAGAGTTTAATTTTAAATAATAAAAAATTTCAATGAATTTTAATAAAATTTATGTACATATACATATACAATTTAAATACAACACAACCATTAAAAAATAATAGAAAAATTCAAAAATATTTTGAAATTTAAATTACAATAAAAAAAACATGAATATAAAAATACAAAGACAAAAATATGAATATAAAAATATAATACCAATTAAAATTGATTAAAACTTAAAATGGAGCATATTTCAACAGATAATTTTTTCAGATTCGTGCAACGATCGGTAACAATTATATTGTATTTACTAAAATAACATTCAGCATCCACACTATTAACGGGACACCAAATAGATTTTAGAGCGGCACAACCAAACTCTTCATATTTAATTTTTGTTGTCATCAATAATAGCGATATATTCGGCGTGGATTAACTTTTATATATTATCTATTAATTGTCTAAAAAGTGCTGATATCCTTCCAAACATTGAGCCTCTGTTAATACATTAAACAATGGCAGGTTTCTAAAAAACAAAACTGATTCTTTAACATTAATATTAGATTTTGAACCTGCCACATATGGATTGAATAGTTTACTCAATGTTCGGAGGAATAGATTTGTCTCATTTAGTCTTGAGTGCAAGTCTAGTTTTAAGACGCTTTTTTGAGCAGCCTTTTGGATACACAGCTCCAACTGTCTTCTTTTGTTTGCAATAGTAGACAAAAGCAGTCGCTTGGTTTCGACAAGATAAACACCTTCTATAGTAAACTGCAAGCTCTGTTTTATCCCTTCAATTTTTTTCACAAAATAAATGGGCAAAGGGATAGGAAGACCCTTCTAAATTGTCTATTAATTTTATAAATTTTAGGCAAATTTACCTTTTAAAAATTAAATTTAAAAATTGAAATTAAATATCAAAATTAAAACTATTATTATTATATTAAAATTAAATTCAAATATCAAAAAAAATTATAATCAATATATTAAAATAACAATAAAATATTGAAAGTTAAAACAGAACATGCCCAATTTAAATAAATTTTCGAGATTCACCTAAAATTAGATCATCAACAATCACATACAGGTAATCGTCGACTTTTGTTTGTCGAAGATGTTTTGACTTACGAAGATACGCACTAACATCGAAAAAAAATCAAAGAACTATTATTTTTACTTCCCCGTAATGCACAGTTACTGAGAATTTATCATGTATTAGTATGGATGATCCAGCGATGACCGGCAATCCGTTGCGTTGTCGGTACATCAATCGAAATTTTTTTAGTCTTCAATTGTTTCTCTCGTCAAAAAAATCAATTAATTAAATCATTTCAGAGGTAAAATTTATCGGATAATGTCTTCAATTGTTTCTCTCGTCGAAATAAATCAAATAATTAAATCCATCTCAGAGGTAAAATTTATCGGATAATGTGTGATTATTAATTTTATTTCGACGAAAGAAAAAAAAACCGTTTGACAAATCACCGACAACCGACATCGACAGTATTTTTATTAAATGTTTCATCGACGGCCGAAACACAGTGGTATATCGTGCCAACTTTTAAGAAATAATAATAAGGTTTTTTTCGCTCGTAATCAGAGAAATTATAATATTTCTCCGTTTGTAAATGCGTATCGTCGTAATTCAAAACATTGTTGTAATTCAAAACATCAACGATGATCTAATTTTAGCTCAATCTTGCTCTTTAGCTTAATTTTAATATTATTTTAATTTTTATTTCGATATTTTGTACGCTACTGGTTTTATCCTGCTGGTTAAAACGTTGGCCCAAAATCGTCGTTGGTTTAGTCCGTAAGCACCATTAGACACGTTTGAAAATACTGCATCGTATTATGCTGTAAAAAATAAATGTATTTAATAAAACTGTAGTAATAAAATAATGTACTAAAATATAAATAAAATAAAAAGGCAATTCAAAAAATATTTCAACAACAAATGTACAAATATGTGGGATTTCATGATTAATATTTCAATCAAAGAGTTTTCAATGATTGTGGTTTCAATTAAAATTATGATCCCGGCTTAAACTAATGTAATTAAATATATTACTAAGAGGTTTGGGCCGATTTAAAATCATCACATACGTACATATATCATCACATGGACGTTGGGGTGGGGGTGCGGTATCTGGATAAATCCAGTCTGCGAAGGACTACAATTGGCTTCATTCCATTATTTACTATGTCTAAATTATGAATCGAGGTTTCGACGGCCCCGACTGACGAGCTGCACACTGATTCCACTTTTTCCAGTCTCACAACCGTAATTGGAATTCTCCTTTTTGGATTTTTTCCTGACTTGAGGTTGGAGGTGCGGGTGGACGTTGGGGTGGGGGTGTTTTTTCCCGACTTGGCATTGGAGGTAGGGTATGGGGTGGGGAGACTCTTGCGGGGTCTCTTGCGTTTTGGCGTTATTAGGGTGGGGCTGGGGGTGGGGGATTGTCTGGGAGCCGGGGTGGCATTGGGCTCGGAAGGGTCGGGAAGGAGGTCAACGATTAAATCCCTGAAGAAGGCCATGATTGTCGGGTACTTTGAGGAAGCCTGGTTGAGAATGGGACAGTCCCATTTATTGGATTTCTTCACACAACGAAACCTGGAATGAAAGTAGAAATTGAGCGCAAAGCCAAAGCTGATTTCAACTACTCGGACAAATCTTGTCAACAAGTCAAACAAGTCGCACAAATCTTGTGCAATTCAATAAACATATGTAAGGCAACAAATTAAATGGTCAGTATCTTAATCAGTCTGCGTAAGTACATATGTATGTATATATGTATACAGATCAGTTTTCAAAATGGTCAGTACTATATTATTAAATGCAATATATGTATAAATCACAATGGACAGAATAAAATAATATTGGCTCAGTATAAAACCTATTTTATTACAAAGCAATCCGTTTCCTATTGTGATTGTTGTCTATAACTTCCCTCGTGATGGCTTTCCCGCCAATCTTCGATGCTTGTAACGGTCCTCCTGATTTGAAAGGGACCAACTGATTGTCCTAGAAAACAGATACAAAAAATCTTATTCATATCTTCACGGACACAATATACGTGCTTGTATTGGTACGTGCCAGCTTTCGCTGCACGAGCTATAAAGAGAGCTCACAAAAATGGTTCAAACAACATGGCGAAGGGTGGCTTCAAACGCACCAACACACCCTTGTGCAATGAGGCGAAAGCTTTACAATTCGAGAGTAACCTGAGCAAGAATCACATTTTTACTTACCAGGGCGGAGACTTACCAATTTTAACTAAAATGGACCCCACTCAATTCTAATATGACAATGGTTTTTATTGGTTTCTTCTTGTTTATGAGATATGAGCGTTTAATAATTGCGCAACTTTTACAGATTTTTGAGTTTTGTAACTTTTCATTCACAGCCAGTGGCGGACTGGCCATACAAGCGTACATGCCCGATGGCATGTGGGCCCCACTATCCGTTAGAAAATATGGGCCCTCAGTAAAATTAAATAACTTTTTAATTTAACTATTTCACGTGTGTAAAAATTTATAGGATATTGCACTTTGGGACCTAGAGTTTGGGTATTTCAACAAAACAAATTTCTTACGATATACACAAACAACTAATGCCTGCTTTAACAGCCCAAGGATCGGTTAACTTTTTTTATTAGGCTTGAAATGTAAGTTTCAACATTTGCGTGGGCCCTTTTACCGGGCCCATTTCCAACCTCAATATTATGCATATACCAATACCTATGTAACAACTACCTACTGAAATAAAAATGGGAATAAACAAATTTCCCTGAATAATATAAACTGAATTGCTTAAACAATTTTGATAGGACGATTCATCATCAACCAGCGATTTAAATTTACTTCATACATACTTTCAAAATAACATTTGATTATACTTCGACGATATAGTAAGATTTAAATACACAATTTTAAACAGTTTCCGAATATTAAATCTATTCCTAATCTAGACAAATCCATGTATATAGAAACATAGGATAGGGGCCCCCTCCCCAAAATCCTGATTTTCGATTAACATTAATTGAAAATATTATGCATTTTTTGTTTTCAGGGATAATTTGGGGGGGCACTCGCCCCCCTAAATTAAGGAATAGTGTGAATTTAGAAAATATTATGGATTTAATGATTAATGGGATACTATGGATCTATGAATGCTGCGTTTATTTCTTATGTACATATGTTACTTTTGGGTAACTAATAAAATAATCGCTGCTATGTGCTTTGAAAAAAAAAAGATTTTATTATTTTGAAGCAAGTATATTTTGGTTTTTAAGTGGTATGCCATTAGTAACATTCTTAGAAATTGTTCATCCCATGGAGCGAATCGTTAGAAAGGTCCCCTTTACTTTATTTTGTCTCAAAAACAGATATGTATCGTTTATTTTTCCGAATGTTCGTATATTTTTTGATATAGTGATACATTTTGATGGTCGATGTTTGTTAACCATGTGAAGATTTTTGGAAAAAAATTTTCGCCTGCGGCGCTTTTTTGACTTTTTACATAATATTTTTTTCTAATTATTTTTTCAAAAATAAGCTTAATTTTTTCATATTTTATATTTTCCATTTTTATTCCGATATAAAAAAGATTTTTTGAAAAAAAACTCAATTTGACCAATCTTTGCCTGCCCCCCCAAGAAAAAGCTGAAATGACGTCCCTGATTGTTTTCTACCGAAAGTAAAAGCCGCTTTTATGCCGCATTCTTTTATAATGCATTATATGATAAGGATTAAAACGAAATATACAATGTAATTTATGGATCTATTTTGCTTTTGCCATTTTTCTTGTACCTAAATTTGTTTATTCCCATTTTTGAAAATTTTATTTATTTTTTGCCCTTGATTTTTAGCGTGATCGAAAGAAGAAAATTTTGTCATATGGGGGGGGGGGGGGGACAAATTTTTTTAACCCTGGGTGGGGGCCCCCTTTGACTCCTGGCATGCACTGATTTCAGTCCCAGTCCGCCACTGTTCACAGCTATTCTTTTTCGGCAACTAATTATTTAGTAGGCTAAAAATAGCTAAAATTAATGCTCAGAATAATGGTCAGTAATTAATTAAATAAGTGATCAAATAAATAATATATATGATAAGTAAAACCAAATAAATTTTAATTTTTGACATTTGGATGATAGCGCGTCGCCCTGCTACTATCCAGCTATACATATGTAGTCTCCTCATGGTCCACACATCGTAATATCTTCTTTTTTTTAATTTTATTTCAATATTTTCACAAAAAAAAATCTTAGCAGTATTTTATTTAAGGGTCAGGTTAGGTCACGTTAAGTTAGGGTTGGCTCTATTAATTTAAGATTAGGTTGTTAAGGTCGGTATTTATTAAAGAAAACATATCTGACAACTGACAATTTAGTTATTTTTGTTGATAAAAGGCTGAATAAATTACTGATCAATTAAATACACGGCATTAATAATAAGTTTAAATTTAAAAAAAAAATTGTGTCGATACAGCAAATATTTTTCATAAGTTGCTAAAGCCGGGTCAAATACATATCCGAGAAAAAGTCAGTTCAAGGGAAAAACAAAAATCAGGAAGCCAGTAGCGTCAGCAAGTGAAAGAAAGCCACTTGAAAAACCAATTAGAAGTCCAGGAGAAAAGCGAGAAATCAAAACACCAGTGAATGTCAGCTGTCAGAGGATGGAGAGGATGTTGCTAGTGACAATATTTCTTTACACTACCGAAAACGATTCGATATGGCAACATTGGCTGTAGGTACGTCATCTGACAGATCTTTTCATTTAATAATTGATCATTTATTTTTAAATCTTATCATTTCGTTTTATATACTGATCTTCTTCTTCTAATGCCTAATCCGTATTCGGACGTAGGCGGCTACTATAGGCAGACATCGTTTATGGCCCGTGCGAATTCTTCCCTATCATGGTAAAGCCGAAATAACTTTTCGAGACCGAGTCCCATCCATGACCGGAGCCAAGAGAGTTTCTTTCTCCCAAGCCACCGTTTGCCTTCTATTTTCCCTTCTATGGTTGTTAGAAGGCGATATTTGAGGCCGCGAATAATGTGGCCAAAGTATTCCATCTTACGGCGCTTCACCGTGTCAAGAAGCTCTCTCTTTTTATGAAGAGCTGGAGGACTGTTTCGTTTCCTATGTACATGCTCCTTCCACGAGATCTTTAGCATCACATTTCAAAGGACTCTATCCTGTTCATGGATGCCACTAACAGCGTCCACGTGTCGCATCCGTACAGCAACATCGACCAAACATAGGAGTGCAGGACTCTTAAGAGCAATTTCATAGACAACCTTCGACAACACAAAACATTTTTCATGCTGCCGAAGGCATTTCTACTGATCATTTTGGTTTAATTACTGCTCATATTATTTATATACTTATCATTCTATAATATTTAATAACTGATCAATAAAAACTGATCATTTATTATATTCACTGATCAATCCCTTATTTTTACCTACCAAATGTTTTTTTACTGATTAAAATGTGAATATTTTACTGATCGGTTAAGAGAGGCCTTATTTTTATTACATCGTGACTATTATTCAAAACTGAAAATATATTTTCACTTATCAGGTGATCCTAAATCTTATTACTACTTAATGTGTATTGTGAAAAATATTGATGAAATGATTTTTAATTTCAATTTAGAAAAAAATTTGGGGGGGAGCTTAATCATGTTAGCCCGGGGGTCCGTCTTGGGATGTGCGGGCCATGATTAAAACTTTTACTTTTATAATACTAATTTTGCTGTATATCTCCTAGTTATTTACTAAGCCACAATATACAAAATGTATATTAACACTTAACGTTATTTCAAATAGATTTTTCATAATCCTATAATGCTCTATATCCACATTAACACTACAAAGAGATAGAGAATATCTATATGTATATCTAAAATGATCACTACATCATTAACATTAGAATATATGTATGTAGCAATCTAACAACAATAAGTATTGCTTAAATAATACCTACATTAATAAAAAAAAATGACCACTAAATCAATAGCTATTCTAATTAAACAAAGGCGTATTATTTTATGAAGACATAAATTCTGTGTATTCTTGTTAAGTGTTTTTTTTTTAATATACGTTAACAAGATCACTACATATGTATATACTTTAATGCTCTATTTCTACATAAATATTATAAAGAAAAAAAATCACAAAAGATGTAATGAAAATAAAATATAAGTATATCTAATTTTACTGATTATTTAATGAGCAACAATTCCATATGAAATGTACACTGCGTTACTCAATTAACACTGCGTTATTTCAAATAGCGTTTTCATAAACTTATAATGATCTATATCTACATAAAATTATAAAGACAAAATGGACCATGATCACTGGAACTATTTGAATATATTTTATTTTTTCTGGAGGTGGGAAATCTTCAAAGATATCTACAGTCCAAACCCACTCTCTGGGACTTGTATGTATGTATTTCATCAAAGAGTGGGATCCGTTTATTCGTCATCTTCATTCCTCTATCTTATTTCCCTCATCTCTACATCATAGACCCATATATAGATCTAATAAAAATGCAAATTGGAATTTAAGAACAAATAAATTTTTGAAACAGTCATAATACACAATTTAGACTCATTCTTCCGTTCGTCTCACATTCATTCTTCTCTCGTTTTCTTTCTTAGATCTACATAGATATTTACATATGTACCAACACAATAACAATAAGAACCTATTACTTAAAAATGAAAATAAAAACATAAAAAATGATCACTAGATCAGTAGGTATTGAAATTGAAATTAAACTAAGATGTATTGTTTTATGAAGACATCAATTCTGTTTATTCTCATGTTTAGTTAGTTTTTCTAACATTAACAATATACAAATGTAGGTCAACAAGACTCTGATCACTACATAACGAGAAAAAGTATGCTTAAAAATATGACCACTTAATCAGCAGCTATTGAGTTTTTTTAAAACATCCTCGGTCCGTTTGGCGACACGCTTCGTAAGGGGCAGTATCCTCTGAAACAAAAATAAATTGTTTGTAATTACAAAGTTAACTGCTCGCAATATGTACATTTTAAGGTATTCTACATGTCTATACATCTTACATGGTATGTGCATCATCACCATTCGCTCCACAAGTGGGACATATATAACTCCTCAAAATAGGGCACGACAACTTGCCCGTAGGTGACCTCAGATAGTGACTATTATAAATGACATAAGACTCGCCGTTCTTGTGGCAGTAGCCGCAGTACATCAGCGTTTTCGGAGGCTCGCCTTTCTGGACCTGATGTTTATAAAAATTGGATAACAAATGCTTAGATACAAATTGTAGTTGTTGCAAATATATTTTGTTTTCAAAACCTTGGATTTGTTCTTAGATGAATTTGGATTGAAAGGTACAATTCTTCCTGAAACAAAATGTCACAATTTTCAATTAGGTGCCTAAATTTTATGCTAGAACTCAATCTACATTAATGAATATTTTACCGGGTGTGGGCGTTATCACCAGTCGCTTCACAAATTGGACAGATAACGCTCCGTAGAACTGGACAGGATATATTGCCATTCGATGACCACACCGAATCGTTATTATAAAAGAGAGGCTTTCCACCTGCATGACAAAACATGCAATATTCGATATTCAGGCAAGGACTTTCCACCGGTAGCTGAAATTTACATACATAATTCGGGTCAAAATCGCTTGGACGAAAATTTGATATGTCTACAAATATTGGTCACGATGATTAGTTTGCCTTACTGTTGACATCGTGGATTTGTCCTTAATGTGGAAAACGCAGAATCCCTCCGCTTTGGCCGACAACACAGTCTGAAATCAATTCAGCGCGAACATGAAACGTCGTTGTGCAAAACGGATCAACGAAAAGTTCGAGCTGGACTAACCTGAGATTTAACCTTGAAAAGTTCGCTTACGTCCTCGTTCGTGTGTTTCCTTCGATCAGCAAAATAAGTGACCCCGGCCACTGGAACGGATGATTCGAATGACGATTGGAGTGGGTTATGTGAAGGGTTTCTACGGCAATTCTCTAGACAATGACAACAGCATGGCCGTCCGAACGAGCGTGCAGCGTAACATTCAAATATTCATTTTTTTCAGGGACGTTATTTGGGGGCGGGTCATAGGGGGGCACTCGCCCCCCTAAATGAAGGAATAGTGTGAATTTAGAAAATATTATGAATTTAATGATTAATGAGATACTATGGATCTATGAATGCTACGTTTATTTCTTATGTATGTTACTTTGGGTAACTAATAAAATAATAGCTTTCTGACCAAAACCTTATCAAATTTAGTACATAAAGAATACAAATATAATTTTTCAGCTTGATACGTTCAGGGGTGTGGTAAAATTTTTTTTTGACTTTTTTAAGAGGAAAAAATCCCACTTCTGGTTATTTAAATTTAATGATTTTTATATTATATTTTCATCACATTGATACAAGGAATTATACATAAAATCGTGAAGAGCAGACATATTTAAAGGGTCTATTAAAATAGTGGAAGAAAAATCCGGTAAACTGCCAACAGGAGTAAACTGTCACTTTCGGTTAACGGGTGTTCACGAAATTTTACACACACTCAGACACACAGAGCCACACACATTTTTCTATATTATGTAAACGTGATCAGTGATTGATTCTGAGTTCGAATTTTCGCATGATCACAAAAATTTATCTATTGTTATTAGTTATTACGTACATATGTATGTACATAGATAAAGTGAAAAGACAGTCGGTAGAAATTAAGTTATTGATAGTTTTTTAGTGACTCAGTTGGATGGTCGATTTTTTTTGACCATGTGAAGATTTTTGGAAAAAAATTTTCACCTGCGGCGCTTTTTTCACTTTTTACATAATATTTTTTTATAATTATTTTTTCAAAAATTATAAAAAATTTCTTGTATCTGATAGCGTGATGGAAAGAAGAAAATTTGAGTGGGCCCCCTTTGACTCCTGGCATGCACTGATTTCAGTCCCAGTCCGCCACTGCATATGTGTATACACGGCAGACAGGGACGGCTGTCTCGAGTAACGCTGGGTCGAATCCACACATGCATCCATACAAACTTGGGTAAAAGTGATACATTACACTGAACAACAAAAATACATATTGTGACGAACGGATTTACGCGCGTTGTATGCAGAGGGCGTTATACGTCGTTATTCTTCCAAGAGTCGAGGTATGTATAGGTATATTAGCTACAGAAGGCACGTGCACAGTACTCACACAAATGCATTTTTCATATACAGGCTGTTGAAAGAAACACGCTGATATTTATATATTTTATTTCAACCGATCGTGGAATGTTTTTAAGATCTATGATATAATTTGGATGGCATATTTATTTAATATTTGAATACGTGCCACGAATAAAATGATAAATAGCATTTTTTTTAAATTATAAGTAAAACAAACGTACGTATGCAAAAATTAATACGAATTAAAAAATGAGAAAAATAGATAGGATATAAATTATATTAAACAAGAAATAAGTGATTTTAAAAGTGTTCGAATTTTGATAATAATGCAGTCCTTTTCAATATTATATATAGACATTCTTCTTTGTCGTCTAGTATTAAGAGGGCTGTACACCCGAAACCTTAATTTTGTTACCCTTCCTTTCTTCGATATATATATTGAGTGAATGCGACAATATATATCAATATATATATTGAGTGAATGCGACAGTTTCGCTTCGACCAGATAATACGTATTTTAAATCGACAAAATCGAGGTTTCGTATTCTTCTCCAAAACTCGACCAATTTTAAAAATCATCGGTATGAAAAAGATATTTTCTGTGCAACTATGCGCGTATTTTTTTTTAAATCGACCGTTAAATAAGCACGCTGGACTCTTTTCGTAGGTGTAAAAAAGAGGCGATTTTATAGATGTTTGGCAGCTCCTAGCTCCTATAAAAAATAACTATTCAAAAAAATAAAACGATAGATGCATTTCAATGGTGGATATCCATAGCACATTAAAAAATAATTTCTCTAGTGCCATAATTGAGGAAGGGAGAAGTCTAATACGTTTGCATGGACAAGGCGCTGGTGTCCAGCCTTCTTAAGTCCCGACCGTTACAAAGATAATAAAATAAATTCGCAAAGAAAGCGCTACACTTTGTTGTTTATTAGCTATAAGGCGGTTTTGCAATCTATACTCTTCTAATTTGGAAAGATATATGGATCTCTTCAGTCAAATTACACTTTTTTCAATAAGTATTTGTTTATTATTTTTCATCTTTCTCCATTTGAAACCTAGCCTACGAACGATAACTCTTAACGAAGAAATTGCACCTTTTAATTTTAAACTATCTTTCAAAACTTCTAATAACCTTTGTAGGGTCGGAAATGTCTTATGAACTAGATGAAAATCGTAGATAGTTCGCCTGATGATCTCTTGATCAAAACTATCCACTGTAGTTATTTTTGATAACCTTACACGATTTTTGCCCGGTGTCCTTAAAACAACTCGCACAGTCGATGAAGATGTGGATGCTGCTGGATCTGATGACTAGTCACCGGACCCAGAAGGTGCCGCGTATTGTTCAAAGGTTGTAAATGCATTGTTAAAGGTTTGCCGAACCTTTTTTACAAAGGATTTACAACAATGGAACAATGGATAGCACTGTGACTATCCTACCTCTACTGGTGACTCTGAAGATATAGGTTGTGTCGTTGATGGCTCCGATATTGAAGGTTGCGATGTTGGCGGTTTATTAGCCACCACAAATTGATTTCGTACTTCACAATCAATTCGCTGAACACTTCTTTTAGAAACACCAGTCGCTTCCGCAGTTGAAGCATATAAATTTTTCATAAAACTATTTCTTTCGTCACATTCACTATTCACTATACGATGCATGAAATAGTTGAAAACATTATACGTAATTTCGCGAGATTGTCCCGTTAGTGTTTTCCCAGATCCAATTTTATTACAAAGCATTTTATTATCATATATCCACTAATTCTAATGAACTAACTCCAATTAACCAATTAATAAACAATATAAGAACGCGTTACGTCAGTTTGTGGGGGTTGATTGGTGACTGACCAGTGAAACTGGAAAAAATCACCCTGTAGTGCACACTTGATCACTGAGTAAAAATCACTGAGCAATACAAAAAATAATTGTTGTTTCTCTCATGCTCGGAAAGTGGGTGCGTATGAAAGGGACCAACTGATTGTCCTAGAAAACAGATACAAAAAATCTTATTCATATCTTCACGGACACAATATACGTGTTTGTATTGGTACGTGCCAGCTTTCGCTGCACGAGCTATAGGAACGTGGACTAACCTTGGGATAGTTATATATATATATATATGTATATAGTCGGGGAGGTTCCTGACTGCAAGTCGTCTGCGTTGATAACAGCTTCCTGGCTCGGGAAACTGGCTCTGCGGTCGTCTTCTCGTTGAAGCACCGCTGGTCGGGTCACAGCAGCGGGAGGGGGGAGGCAGGAGACAAACTCCGTACTGCCTCGTGTGGACACAAGATGGCGATCTCTGGGCGTCTCTGAAGACGCTCGGCGGAGATGCTGGAGGTAGGTCTGTCCCGGTGGACGGCTGGATGTAGAGAGGCTCTGCGGTCCTCTGGTCGGTTCTCTCACGGCTGAGGTTTCTCCGGAAACGGCGTGAGGAATGCAGGGGACGTTGTGCTGGAACTCAGGGGAGGGAGTGATGCTACACTCGACCTCGCGGCGGTTCTTCAGCACGGAGGGTGATGGATCTCTGGGCCCCGTCTCCCCCTGGAGAGATCTTTCTTCTAGAGTAAGAGAGCGCGCGCGCCTATAAGGCTTTTCCCTGGGTGGCCACTCGAAATAAAAGGCGAGTGTTGCCCTATGGGACGATGAGAGAACGTCGCGTTACAATATGTTTTTAGCCACCGGAACCTACTGTAAAATTTGTGAATTTACTTATTATTGCATATGCTATTTCTAGATCGTGCCGAGTCATTAAACTTCTTTTTTAAATGATTTTGCATATCTAGCATATCGAATAGCAACATGTTATTTAATATGTAGTATAAAAGTTTTCACTAGTCGGCAATTCAGCCATTCAGAGCTTACTTATCAGCACAATCGATTGGATTTCGCGTCTCATTTCTTCCCACGATATTCATATCGAGCTTTTTTGCAGACACGGGTTTTTATCTCGAGCAGGTTCCAATTTCAGTTATGCCAATTTTGTATTCGACCATTATTATTAGTATTACATACCTGTATATTGACATTGTTACAATTCACGATTACATTTCGATCGGTATCTCGTTCCAGGAAATTCATTTTCCCTATATTTTGTTATCTAAATGTTATACAAAACCATACCAATATACAATTCATACGCTCAATACGTTATGCCATGTAAACACTATTTACAGAACAGCCAAAGGGCGCGTGAGTTCATCATCGGTGCCACTCCCTGGAATGGGTCTTATCTACCTGCAGAGGTATTAAATTCAACAAGTCATTTCTCCAATTGAGCAATGATCCTATACAGCCATATTGAGTTGGGCCTGCCAATCTGCTGGACCCTTTTGTGACAAAGGATGACCCTCTGTTTACATTGCCTGCCGTAGGTGCCTGCCGTAGGAATAAGACACACAGAATCTTATGCGGTACTTGTTTTTATATATAGTTTTGCACATGAAAAAAGAGGTAGAAGGGTTGAATCAATTTAAAAACTTTAGTGCGTTGCAAAGTAAATTGTGAACTGAGTTGTACATATATTATTGTAATAGAAGTTGTATATTGTTGTGAATTTTTCGGCGTGATTAAAAATAACAAAGAATCTGTGAAGAAAGTTCACGCTAGTTAATGAATAAATGACTTTTTAAATATTAGTTATGATTACTTAAGAATATTTCAATAATATTACTTAATTGTTGTTTTTTGTTAACCACGCCATTACTTACCTTTTTTGAATCATAAGTCTATGTACTTGGCTCTTTCTAAAACCGCATATAAAGCACTCACTTTCTGTTTCAAGCAAATTGCCCTGGTTTCACGAAAATATATAATGATAAGTCTATGTATCGTACATATAATAAGTACACTACTATTTCACGAGAGGATAGAAACACGAAAAGAGCAGTGATTTGGTGAGCCTGTTGAATGAGTACTAGTTTTGTGTGGAGTCAATACGAATTTGATAAGTAAATTTTTTCAGCTGCTCAGAAGGAAAGTACCAAAGTACTAATGTACATTTTATATATGTATATGTTGTATATTACAGTCCAAGCGTATTTTCAGTTGTAATATATTCCAACTGTGACTTTCCAACTCAATTTACTAGTCGAGCGACGTTTCTCGATCATTTAACCTCTCCATCAAACGTGGTACCAACTTACAGTTGAACTGTATTTTCAGTTGTAATATAGTTTGTCCGGTTGGAATGTAGTTCGTCATATGAATCAACTTACGTGGATTAAACGGAATATATTCCTACTAGTCAAAATATATTACAACTGAAAATAATCTTCAACTAGTTGATATCGGGTGTTATGGAATATATTCCAACTATTAAAAAATTTCAATTTCAACTGTAACATATACATACATAGTTATATTTAAAGGTAGATAAAAATAATAACTAATTCAAGAAAATTTAAAAACGTAGTTTAATTTAAAAGTTTTATATTAATAATATAAAGTATTAGGTAGGTAGCTTAAAATGTATTTTTAATTTTTTGGCTTTTTTCTAAAAGAAGCATAATTCATACAATTCATACAACACGACTTCGCCCGGAGTTTACGGGCGAAGTCGTGTTGTATGAATGTAGTCGTGTTGTACGTAAGTCGTGTTCGTACATATTTCTATAAAAAAGAAATATGTACGAATTAATGACTATTTGAAACGAACTATACATAAATACCGGTAAAGCAAATTGCCGAAGAATTCAAACCTGCGAAGTGCGATTGGTTTATTATTAAGCAATAATGTCGAGAATTCTTCCTGTTTCGTCTCCTTTGTTTCAAACTCGTTAATAGTTGGGGATGGGATTGGGGAAGGGGTAAAGTTGGGGGTGAGGTCGAGATCAGAGATTGGGGTGGAGATTGTGGCGGCGTTGGGGATAGGGGAAGGGGTGGTGTTGGGGGTAGAGTCAGCGATGGGGGTGAGATCAGAAGTTGCGATGGGGGTGGTATCAGTGCTTGTGTTGCTCACCGGCACCTTTTCTTCGTCTTTCGTTTTTACTTCTTCTCCCGACTCGTTGTTGGGGGCTGGGTCGCCAGTTATCTTGGTGGCGTTGGCGGTAGAATCAGCAGTGGGGGTAGGTTTAGGATTAGGGATGGGGGCGGCGTTGGTGGTAATATCAGGGATTGGGGCGGGATCGGTGGTGGGGGTGGATTCAGGGGCTGGGGCGGGATCAAGTACTGGAATGGGATCAGGGGTTGGGGCGGGATCAGGTACTGGAATGGGATAAGGGATTGGGGCGGGATCAGGTACTGGAAAGGGATTAGGGGTTGGGGCGGGATCAGCGATCGGGGTAGAATCGGGGGTTGGGGTGGGGATGGGGGTGGTCGTTGTCGGGGTAGCGCTCATGATCATTGTACTGCCGTTCACTCAACGAAATCTGAAACGAAAGTAGGAATTGAGAGCAAAGCCGTTACTGATTTGAATCTACTCGAAAACTGCACGAATGTTGTTAAATTCAATAAGCACATGTAATATGTAAATATATAGTACAAGTGTAGCCGGATATACATATACCCGGTATTATTAAAAAAAAAATATATATATATATTACTTTTTTTCGGTCGTAAGTGCGAATCGTCTTAAGTCACACCAAAGACGTGGTTTGGATCTCGTTTGCAAGACAAGTCTGCGAAAGAACACGTCTACTCTGTCAGACAGACAGCCACCAACTGACCGCGCTCAGCGCTCGACAGGTTTTGGCCCAAATCGCTGAACAGCCGTGCAACAAAATGTCAGCCAATTCCTTCGAAGACGAAATTCATATTTTATTTTCACAATTTGACGAATCAAGAGATCAATAAAAACGGTCCTTCTAACGTAAAAACCTGTTTTGAGATACTATAACCACTCCAACCTTAAAATTTTGACTGTCAAATAATTCGAATTGCACAATATAAAGATGCGAATTATGCGATCACGCGTGCCTTGTTCAACATCTGCGTCACTCACTAAGCCGTGAAAAAAATCATTTAAACTGTAAAATAGCCGAAATAATTTTTAGATAATTAAACAACAAAATTTGAACAATTTTACATGACCCGACAATTTAGAAATTGTATACTAAACAGTTACTAAAATTCCATAAGAATTCATGGCAGTTATTTCTTTTCAAAACATGCGAGAATAATATTAGATATTATTATTATTTATTATTATTAGACTTATTATTATTATTATTTATTATTTTTATTTGTTATTATTATTTATAATTATTACTATTATTATATCAGTTTCTTAACCCTTTCGGTGCTGACGTCTTTTCTGTTGGAAATTTCGCCAACATTTCCAACTAGAATTATTTACAAATCTAATAGTACGTAATGCGAAGTATCAGTGTATTGATAGTATTAATTACATATGTGTGTATGTTACGGTCAATGCATTAAATTACCGATTGATATGATAAATAATAATCTTTAACCCAATTAACCCTTTGAGTGCTGACGTCTTTCCTGTTGAAAGCCCGCCACGCTAAACATTTCCAACTAGAATTATTTAGATATTCAATAGAAAGCAGGTATTAAATTGAGGCTAATCCAAACAAACCAAACCAAAGTACCGCCGAGTATTTCGATTTTTGTAAAGGTGTATTTAGACTCTCTAATTTATCTTGCAACAATATAAACTAAATAAAAGAAGTCTATTAATTAATGTATTTTTCCAAAACTAGTTGCATCTTCTTCATTGTAATGCTCACAATATAAATGCCAAGCCACAATCTAAAATACTCAGCAGTGAGGGATTACCATCGGAAGATTCTGCTATGGTTATAAATTCAGAAATTCCGATGTAAACCAGTCTTTATGAACATTGACACGGATTACACGACCCATGTTCAATGCATTTTTTTAAATGCTACCTGGAAAGGCTTAGCGAGTAGTATTTTTGTTTATTTTTTTACATATTCAAAATACAATGCTTATCGGCGTATTTCAGGCTCATGGTCTTGTTGGCAAAACGTCGATCGGCGTTGGTCAGCATTCAAAGGGTTAACTGGTATTCGTTCTATATTAATCGAAATAAAAATAGGTTCACACCCGATATGTATGTAAACTCACATGGCGAACACTGCCGTAACTGTTACGGCCTCTGATCTCATTTGACAGCTGTCAACTTCAAATGCTTACAGATATTGTTTCAATTTTAATCATGGCACGGGGGGCAGCCATGGCTTTAGCCCGTGGGGCCCAGCTCGCTAAGGGACCCAGCGCCGAGATCATTTTTTTTTTAATTTGCTACGAACTTGAGAATTGTCTTTTGTCTTCGTACTTCGTAGATACCTTAGCTATTATTTTTACACCATGACTTTTATTTGAAACTTAGTGGTAGCGGTATCTACCGCGGTATTTGATAGATCTATCAAATACCGCGTGTTCGAACGCTATTACTCATACGTACGATCTGCGGTATTTGATAGATGTATCAAATACCGCGGTAGGCACCGCTATAACAACACATACAATGAAAAATTAAATAATTAAAACATATTTATACACACGTAAAAAATAGTTTCATTTTTAAAAAATAATGCTGTCATACATGAAATAAAAATTAAACATATAATATTATATCACCGTAAAATATCAACTTATATTATTTATGGAAAAGCAGGTACATAGTTGGTAATAATCTATTGGCGCCGTCCACATACACGATATTTCCATATCCAGTTCCCATATTGCAACCTGTGGTTGCTATTTAGGAACTGGATATGGAAAATATTGTAAATATCGGTAGTAGATATCGTATGTGTGGACGGCGCCATTGAATTTGGGATGATTTTTTTTGTGAGAGCTTTTTAAAATGTCTCTATATATGTATGTACATATACATATTTTCCTAAAGTCGAAAGACAAACGGATACTTTTAACGATTTAAATCAAACATTTATTAGTATATTTCTGTTGGATTATTCTAGGAATAGCACGTGCATCAAATTTGCAATCTTAAGTTAAAAGCTTCATAGCAAATTTACAAATTTCCGTACGCTGCCCAACCGTCCGAAATTATATGCGAACCAGGCAGTATATGTCGGAGTATTTCATCAGGTAAAAGTCGAGTTAATTCAGGTTACGGCAATACTCGCAAGTACTCACAAAGAGCAACCAATGACAGGAAGGAGAGGGTCGACCGAGCCTCGCTTCCGAGTCTAGAGGGTCCACCCTGTCGAAAATTCTGACTTTTACCGACTTTTTGTTTATAGTTTATAGTTTAATGCTGAGTTAAAAACTTCTGTCGGAATTTAAAAAGTAATAAACCAGGACATTTGGGCGTCCCGAGAGGTTTGTTCGGGACACGAGACTTGACACTGGTGAAACTGGTGACAATCCCGATTAATCGGCACGCCTGACAACCCGATGTAAGCACAACACGGTAATAAATCGAACGTTTATTGTACCTATTGCACAATTTGTATATTTTTAACATATCACGTACAAGTTAAAATAAAAATCTCGAATACAAGTACACAAGTACGTGAATGATTTCGATGTGCGTATTTCGAAAAGCTAGACAGATATTCGAGTGTTACGACCACTCTTCTGTCTCGAGAGCGGCCGCGGCCAGCCCTGGTCCCGCGTGTTCGCCGGACACTCGTGCTGTTCTTCAGAGAATTGTCGGTGAATCCCTTCAAATCATTCCAATCGTCATTCGAATCATCCGATCCAGTGGCCGGGGGTTGCTGATCGAAGGAAACACACAAACTAGGACGTTGGCCCGCTTGAAATACGGCCGGTTTGGAAAACCAACTTTTCAAGATTAAAGTCTCCAACGGCGAAGAATCGCAATAATAAATAAAATGTGAACAAGAAAATGACTAATATTATTGTTTAATAATAACGCCTTCAATACAGCAGACAAATTCAAATTCAAAACAGAAAAAAATCCGCGTAAGAAACGACGAAGTTGTTTTTTTGATTCAGTTATGTATGGAAATGCAACAATGAGTTAAAATTATACAGTGCGCATTTTTTTTTTCGTAAATTTTTACAAAGGATTAAATTAAATCTTTTCATAAAACCTCAATAGCACATTTATTGCGCAAAATATACACTGCTATTTAAATTTTCAATTTTATATATTTAGAATAAACACAATATGACATGGATTTTTAAGTATATCTATTAGATTTAGAATATATCGTATTTCAACATATTGTTTAAAATCAATTAGTCATATTATGTTTATTATTTAATCATTGTTAAACGCGAAAAATAAAAACAAAATAAATGGAATATTTTTTTTTTTAATTGTTCTTTATAAATGTAGTAATTTATTAAAAAATGTAATTTGCGCTTATAATTATATCGCTCAATTTAAGTATAGATAAAAAAAAACGCAGAAATACATAATAATAATATAAGAACTAGCTGGTGGCAGTAAAAAATAATAGAAATAAACAGCGCAATGCACAACACATATAATTTATGTAAATGTATATTTTATAAAATTCGCTCCGCTTCAATGTCTACTTACCATCGCCATGTTTATATTTTCTCCGACGCACAAAAGATTGAAAGAATTTTTTTCTTTTTTCTTTATTAAATTTTAACAGTTCCGCAATTGCAATAAAAAATACACAGTAGATACAAAATACGATGCAAATATAAATAGTATTTTTGTTAATGAAAAATTACCTGTTTATAAATCCATATCCGCTTTTGACATTGAACCACTCTACCGTTCCAGACACCTTCTCAGCTGTAAATTATAAATACAATTAGAATCGATTTAATACAATACAATAATAATAGCATTGGCTTAACGAGTAATTTAAAATGAGCGACACGGTTTGGGAGCGAATTGCGTATGAAAATGCTAAAAATATCTTTTGTATGGAAAATGCAAAATGAAAAAACAAATGCTCGATTTTAAACAGAAAATTAAATAAAAACGATAACGTCTTTTGTTTTACAATAATTAATTAGCGAAGTGAAATATAAAAATTATGTTTTTTGTTTTACAATAAAAAGCTTCTCAGCTGTAAATTATATACAAATAAATTCGGAATACATTTATTAGAATAATAATAACGTTTAGCTTAACGAGTAACAACAAAATGAGCGACACGGGTGGGGAAGCGAAGCGCATATAGAAAAATTTAAAAACATCCTTTGTATGGAAAATGCTCAACGACGAAACAAATGCTCGATTTTAATCAGAAAAAAATGAAATAAAACCAATGCCCGCCGCTATTGTACAATAGCGGCGGGCATCAACCCAAAGGGCAGAGGCAATATGGCGGTCAGCGCGGGGGTGGGCAGCCGCGTGCTCTCCGACGAGGTTAACGCGTAGCTAGGGAAAAAAACCGCACGAACCGGAGACGAACGGGGAATTTGCGAACGGGGAATGAGATCGGAAAAGAGCTGGGCGGCGAGATTTCACGAATGATAATAAGTGGTGGCTGCGTGGTCGGCCGGCGCGTGGGGGCGAAGTGCCGGGAGTGAGGATGACGTGGCGGACAATATCGCACCGATGACGTGCTCGGGGGCCGCGGTCTGAATTTGTTAGACCAGCATACAATGAAATCCATCCCGGCAAAAAGCTTTATGGATGAGCCGTCATCTGATGTGGAACCCACGGGGTTATGTTTGTATTCTTTAGAAAAGTTGGACATGATAGAGGAGGGGCAGTAGATGTTAGATATGCGTTCAGCTATATCAGCTGACTGACTGACTCATGAATGGATTATATATGTCGCGGTAGGTATGAATGCACACACGTCAAATGTCAAATGTGAAAACGTAAACAAATGTCTGTTAGTGTGTGTGTGAGTAAATTCGGATGGGAAACTTAGATATGCCCGCGGTCTTGGCTTTTCGGTGTCGGTCATGGCGGTTGCTGGTGGTCTGCTTCTGCTAACA
Organism: Arctopsyche grandis; assembly: GCF_051622035.1. NCBI lineage: Eukaryota > Metazoa > Arthropoda > Insecta > Trichoptera > Hydropsychidae > Arctopsyche > Arctopsyche grandis. The sequence goes on from NC_135356.1 coordinate 33,277,329, forward strand.
CCACCGGAACCGGAAGGCGCTTCGTCGTCTAACGACCTATTTAACGGCCATTATTTGCGTACGTTTATAGAAAAAACGTCTCGATGGGAAATATACATTTAAATGCCTTTTTGATCAGTAGTGTAATACTGCGAAGAACGCCCCGTGAGCATATGCAAGTAAGGCATTTCCTTCTTCGGCTTGTCGCACATTTTGAGAAGCGAAAAGCCGAAGAAGGAAAAGACTATCAAAAATAATTGTAACTGTAAATACCGTATTTATTTTTATTTTTTTCGCTTTACCATAAAGTATCGGTTTTATCGCACAATTTACCAGGACGGACCAGCACTGTCCTAATAAAATCAGTGGTCACCTTACTTTGCCGCGTACCGTTTCCGTAACTATAATATATATTAATAAAATAATTTACTAAATTGTCAAACTACGATATTAATTGAATAACATGTTCGATAAATGATAGTTTTCTTATAAAAATGTATTCCATGCCGTTTATTGTGTGTGTGTTTTAATGCACTGTGCAATTTTTAACGATACACTTGCCCATCTTGTAAGTAATATGAACAAACAGAGAATGTTTTATCAAACATATATACGTCGAGCAATAATAACTAAATCAGTGACGTAACTACTACAAAAATAAATAAATAAACTAGCAAATTTTAAATGTAGCCCATATGTAAATTTTAAAATTCTGCAATCACATATTTTATAGACATTTTCTGAATTTCTTCATCTTTATATTGTAAGTTCGCCAAATCTGAATTTTTTTTATACATACATACATTAGACAGTTTTCAGTTATTGTGAATTGATTTTCTTAATTTTTTTTTTTTAATACTTACCTATACTAAGCCCGCTTTAAAGGTCACGGAATTTGACCCTTTAAGCCCTCAACATGAGGCCACCACCCCCCCGACGAATACAGTCCAAGAGACCCTTTCGTCGGAGAACGAGACGGTTGTTCATGAATATCGCACAAGAACAACCGCACATCACTGTTCTAATAAAAAACCACACTGTACATAACCAAGTACAAAATTAACAACAACGCATGAACACATAAAGCGCGCATGCGGTAGGAAACAAAACCTGAGATGTGCCGTGCGAATGCACGCACACCTCAAGTAAACATACATGTACGCATGATTATGCGTGCATAAGCACGCAATTACACACACACACACACACACACACACACACACACACACACATAAACCACACACACATACACTCACCTAAAAAGCAAACGCACACTCACACACACACACATTCACAGAATATAATATAAAAAAAATAATAATAATAAATCAACAGTTAAATGCTTTTGCAATTAAGTGGAGTAGTAGCATCCAGGGGAACACAGCTTACCTATATATTAAAATTTGGAGATTGTCCCGAAAGCCCTCTCAAACCTGAGGGCTCGTATGCACTGCATACCCCCGCGTTATAATAGTTACGCCACTGCACTAAATAAACTGAAAAAAAGAAAGGAAATACTAGTTTATAAAAAGAAGAATCTTAAATATTATTTGTTAAATTTACGCTCTTTTTATCATTCTTGTAATATCTATGATTCTTTGATTCTTGTTTTATTTCATAAGACTAAAAAACTGAAGTACCCAAATATTTTGTAAAATGTAAAGCCCGCTTTAAAGGTCAAAAAATTTGACCTTAAGTCCTAAATATGAGACCCCCCCCCTCCCAATGAATACAGTCTGAGAAACCCTTTTGTCGGAAAACGAGACGATTGTCCAGGAATATTGCACAAGAACAACCGCATTTCACCGCTCTATATAAAAAAACTACTCTGTTCATAAACAACAACGCATGAACACATGTGTAACGAATTTTATGATTTTGACTGATTCGAACTCAGAATCGATTACTGATCACGTTTTCATGATCTAGAAAAAATGTGTGTGTGTGTGTGTGTGTGTGTGTGTGTGTGTGTGTGTGTGTGTGTGTGTGTGTGTGTGTGTGTGTGTGTGTGTGTGTGTGTGTGTGTGTGTGTGTCTGTGTGTTTTGGGGATTCTTTGAACACCGTTAGTCCTATCGAACCAAAACTTGGTATCGGGTACTAAAATTCTTATAGACATGACGAAAATTTTTTTCAAATTTTTAAGTTGACCGGAAATAGTACCTCCCCTTATAGGTGTCCTCTTTTTTTTAAGTTTTTGAATTCAATTATCTCCCAAACCGCTGACTGAATCAGATTAAATTTTTTTTATATGTAATAAAAATAATAATATCTATAACCTTTTATTTTTAAATATTTTTATCTGAACCGAAAGTAGTACTTTTACTCTTTTTTATTTTTTATTTTTTTTTTTTTTATGTTTTTCTAAAAAACCTTTTGGTTTATTGAACTGAAATTTCATATCTAGAAGTTTAAGCGTAATACCAAGCTATGTATAAAATTTAGTAAGCATCCCTCAACCGGAAGTGGCAGTTTACTCTTGTTCGATTTTTCTTCCACTATTTTTTTCGACCCTTTATACACGTGTGATCTTCACGAAAAAAATCAAGTATAATTCTTCTATCAATGTGATGAAAATAAAAAAAAATCACAAAATTTAATATACCGGAAGTCAAATTTTTATCTCCTAGAAAGGTCAAAAATGTTGTCGCCTGGATCCTGTCCACACCCCTGGACGTATTAAGCCGAAAATTTATATTTGTATTCTTCTTGTACTAAATTAGATTTGGTAACGTTTTGGTCAGAATTCGTAAACCGGAAGTAGTATTTTTTTTTAAAACAAGATTTCATTGTTTTTTCATTATTTTATTTTGACTTTTTAAATTATTTAATCTTCTTGATATTTATTGAGTATAATAAAAATAGTGATTTTAAGTAAAAATAAAAAATAAAATCACCAAATTTAATGAACCGGAAGTGGGATTTTCTCCTCTTAGAAAGGTCAACAATGTTGTCGCCTGGATCCTGTCCACACCCCTGAACGTATTAAGCTGAAAAATTATATTTATATTATTTATGTACTAACTTAAAGATTTGATAATGGTTTGGTCTGAATTTGTAAACAGGAAGTAGTATTTTTTTTTAAAACAATATTTCATTATTTTATTTTGACCTTTTAAATTATTTTTATTTTCTTGATTATTAATAAGTATAATACTGATAGTGATATTAAGTAATAAAAAAAATTTGAACAAAATCTGACAACCGGAAGTAGAATTTTTGTCTTGTGCAAGTTTCCATACATTTCCATCATAGTTATTAGTATTTGATAATTTGTCTGTACGGTTCAATATCGAATTTTGTTTAGTAACCTTCTTATATTCCTCAAATACATAGATAAAGTCATGGGTTGGTCACACCCGAATTTTTTTTTTATGCATAATTGATGAGTATATTATTTTCGTTATGTATTAATTTATGTTTAATTGTTATTTTGTTTTTTTTGTGTTATATTTTTGACCATTGTGGCGCTTTAGGAAATCCTGTTATGCCACAATGGTCTGTTTAGAATAAAATAAATAAATAAATTATTTTGAATAAAAACACCAACAATTTTTTTTGGTGTAATCATAAGTGAAACGTAAAAGAGGTATGTAAAAATCGGCTGCCATTATCTGACCGCGTTGCATTGTTACAAATAAATAAAAGACCTTTTTCATTGAATGTTATTCAAGTATATGCACCTACTGCAAACGCACCGGATGATGAGGTTGAGCTCTTTTATGCGGATATAGAGAAGGCCAAATCCTATTGTAGAAGAAGCGATATAACAATTGTCATGGGTGACGCAAAGGTTGGTTGCGGTGCACGAGAAGAAGTGGTTGGAAGTTTCGGACTGAGGACACCAAATGAACGTGGTGATAGATTAGTCCAATTCTGCCAAGAAGGAGAGCTGATTATCATGAGCACCTTTTTTAAATTATGTACATCCAAGGAAATTATATACATGGATCTCAAATGCTGACAGAGATGTAAGGAATCAAATTGATGATATCACCATAAACAAACGCTTTCGAAATATAATAAAAAGTGTTAAGACATACCCAGGAGTGGACGTATTCACAGACCATAGCCTCTTAGTAGCAAAAGTCAAATTCAAACTTAAAAGTTACACAAGAAAAAAAAAGCGTCTGGTATCGAAACGGAAAAATTGCATGACGAAAGAATCAGAAGTTTGATACAGTATGAACTAAACGATAAATTGAGCAATGTTTCTACATCAAGAAGTATGGATATTGAATCTACGTGGATTGCCGTTAAAGATATAATCAACACAACTACACAACTAATGGATCTTCGGCGCAGATATAAAAATATAAATACGCAGAAATACGTGGAAGTGCAAAGATCCATCCGTCGTCTAATTCGGCAAGCTAAGGAGAAATGGCTAGCCAGCGAATGTGGCGAATGTGAATGATAGAGGAATTCGAAGCAAAACATGATACGTTTAATATGCATAAGAAGGTTAAACAAGCAGCAGGAATATACAAAAATAAATATATTAGTTCACTTACAGATCAAACCGGCAAACTACTAAATATTGAAGAAAGGCTTGCAGAATGGAAATCATACATGGAAACCTTCTTCAATGATAATAGAGAATCAGCTTTGATCATCCAAGTTGATGGTGGGCTGGACATTACAAAAAGCGAAATTTGAGTAAATGTCAAACGACTTTCAATATTGGTCTAATATTACTATAAATAAATCTACTGTGTGAATCCACATAGTGGGATTCGAAATAATTAAAAGCCATTGGCGTGATCATTCACATGTGCACATGTATGTAGGTATATGTAGGTTCAATTTCCAAATTGGACTATCCTCATCTCTAGCACCGTTAGTATGTTGCTTTCGACGGTGACGATGCTCACTGTAGTGGGGTGATTTTGATTTTTCATCCATTGAATAAGAGCGTAATCATTTATTTCACAACCTCTTCGAACGTGAGCATGAATATTGAAACGTATCATTGGGATCTTGCTGAAAGTATGGCACTAATCACTGACTAATTTGGAATATCTTTTGAAAAATGATTCCATACTGAACTTCTGCAGTTTGCAGTTCGTCGTCTTGGCTCTGTTGATCTGCGAGATCATCATTGTCGGTATTTAAATAGTGTTTATTCTTGGACACTTGTTGCCCACAGTGATCCCCTTCCCTGTAACTTACAATGGAGAAACGATAAAATTTTTAATTGTTATGTATGTAGTATGAAGGCTCTCCGATTACAATGAGCAACAAAAAATCACGTTTTTGAGTTACCAGAGCGGAGACTAACCAATATTTACTAAGTTTGACCCACTGAATTCGAATATGATATTGATTTTTGTTGGTGGGTGATCGTTTACGAGCATTGAAGTATAATTCTACTTCAATGTTTACGAAATATGAGCGTTTAAAAAAATGCGCGATTTTTACAGTGTTTTGGCTAGTCCGACCGCTATACTCTGTGAGGTGGATTACATGCCATCTCGCTTGCACCCAAAATATCACGCGCTACAACCATATACACAACGAAAGCATTTAAATTGCAATTACCGCTTGAGTTAGTACGTTTAGATAAAAAAAAAAAATATTGAGATAGAAAACCAATCCTTATAAACGTGGTGAAATAAAAAAATTGCCAAATAAATGAAAAATAGCACGGAAAAAAAATATATTTTTGACTTTTAAAATTTGGTAGAAAATTAGTTAGAAGTATTTTAAAGCAATGAAATGTAACAATTAATAGGAAAAATATCTGACTATTGATTTCAATACTCACTTTGAGCGTAACAATCCTAAATTTTGAGTTAAAGACCGCAAAAGCCAAAAAACTGTAAAAATCGCGGATTTTTTTAAACGCTCATATCTTGTAAACGATCGCCCACCAACAAAAATCAATATCATATTCGAATTCAGTGAGTCAAACTTAGTAAAGATTGGCTAGTCTCCGCTCTGGTATTTTTTTGTTGTTGCTCAGTGTTCGGAATAACCCTCAAATAATTCGGAAACCCTCAAATAACCCATGACTATCTATATATTTGAGGAATATAAGTAAGTCACAAATCAAAATCCTATATTGAACCGTACAGACACATGCACACATACCGGCAGTGGCGCATGTAATCGGAACCCGTTCGAGTTTAACGATTAATATACACCTCTCACTCGTGCACATAGTGAGAGATTGAGATGTGTTATATGTGTTTCCTCTATTCGCCAACAGGTGTTCTAGTGGCGCGCTGTCGGTCATTTGACATGCCAACGGTCAGCATATCTAAGTTTCCCATCCGAATTTACGTTACTACTACTACTATTTGCTTACGTTTTTACATTTGACATTTGACGTGTGTGCATTCATACCTACCGCGACATATATAATCCATTCATGAGTCAGTCAGTCAGTCACTTTTCTTCGAAGCCGCTGATATAGCTGAACGCATATCTAACATCTACTACCCCTCCTCTATCATGTCCATCTTTTCTAAAGAATACAAACATAACCCCATGGGTTCCACATCAGATGACGGTTTATCCATAAAGCTTTTTGCCGGGATGGATTTCATTGTATGCTGGTCTAACAAATTCAAGGTGGATCGTTTCCAAGTCGATAAACATTCCCGTGATTGGGTTCCACTGATTTCAATGCTATTTTCATAGTATAGTGGATGTGGTGGAGGCAGTTCAACAGCATGCTGCATTTTTATATGAAAGAGGTGGAAAAATGACTAGTATGATCAAGGTAATGAATATTATGACAATGAACATTTTATAAAGCTACATATGTACATAATAAATTTAAAATTCTTTTCTTACAGAAAATATACATTCAATGCATAGGGAGAATAGGAGGCGCCAAAATTAAATTTATAGAAAATCCCTTTACTGTAATAATCACAACTCCGCTAATGAAGAGAGACCAAACCATAATAACATTATATTTATTGACTCAACGTCATCCTGTGATTTGCAACAACACACTATAACTTTTGTTCTGACAGAAAGTATAGCCAGCGCTGTTCCATTAGCAGTTATCACTACTAAAGTCTAACAACTTTTGAGAATTTTTCAGCATTTGCTCTTTTGAAAGATTTCTGGGGAACATAAATCCAAAATATATAGTGACTGCCGATTCTCATGCCGAACGCTTAGCTCTCACTAATGTTGTTAAGGATTTGGAGATGGATCTATGATTGGAGTTTTAATAGTGGATAGACAGATATTATATAGATTATTTAAAAATATAATTATTTCCAACTCATCCCATCTCATGAAGCTGAAATAAACTTTATTATATTTAATAGTTCAGAGGTATGCAGAAAATACTTAGACTGGTTTAAACTTTTGTTTTCCATAAAAATATTGTTTATTTATGGTTCCAAACTGACTTAAATATCACGATTAGATTATAACCTTGTTTTCACATTGTTCTACCAGAACTTAAAATTGATACATAAATTTTTTTGTATATATGTATGTATCTTCATATTTTTTAAATTATGTATATATGTTTTTAACTTTTCTAAATAATTAATGTTTTACATATATTGTTTGTTTATAATGTTTTACCTTTATTACTTATTTATATTGTTAAAAGCAATTTTTCTTAAGATGTGTAATTCTGTTATTCTCATAATTACATATATGACTAAAATATTAATCAGCTAATCACTCACCATATAAAGTTTATCTCTTTTAATTAAAATAATTTAATAGTTCTAATCATTGTCTTTTACCTATTCTCTTGCGAAAAGTCCATTATCGATATTGTGTCTTAAAACTCATGAAAAGAATTCACCGAAGAACGGAGATATCTGATTTTTTTTTATTTGGTGATTCTTCAATGATTCAATGTTGAAATCACTTATTTCATGTGTCTTTTTTGTGTTTTACATTAATGAATATATATTTTTTGTTACGATTGTTTTAAATGTTATTAAAATTATATTTTAATGCTTTTATATGAATAAATGCTATTCTGTTGCTTGAGTGGTCCGTATTTAAACCCAATTACCTGACTCTTATTTCAATTTAAAACCGAAAAATCAAGGTGGACGAGAAATGGTCAAGCATCAAAAAAAAAAAAATAGCCAATGTTTGGGAATTTCGAGTCATATTGTATTTACACGATCAATCATAAATTGGGATTTATTTCAGTGAATTAAGATTTCGAAACATACTTAAGTAATTATAACTCTATAAAATTGCATTATGATACAATTATTTTCTTTCTTAAATATAACATGTAAATTAAAAAGCAGAAATAGTAGATTGTAAGCAGAATATACTACGATGACAATTCATATGTTTGTAGCGGCTGGCGAGCTTTTCTGAAATAAAATTATTTTGTGGAGCGAATAGCTTGTTACAGGGACGAGGAAGAGATGATAAAAATTATAACAATTATTCTCAAATGCTTATATTATATTTTCCAAATAGCAGTTTTGTGTAAACAAGATTTAGACAAGTTTTGAAATTTTGAAAGGAGTATCTATACAATCAGAATGATATTTGACAGTTTAGATTTGAATAGGATGTGTGATTGTAGAGTGTTGAAACAATAAAGGTTTTATTTGTTTATTTAAGATATAGCCAAGCTTAATAACTAATTATATTCAATCACACAAATAATAATATATACACATACATTCACATATGTATGTACATAGATACATACACACTGTTTGAGGTGTTACCTTACAGCTACCATAAGTTTATCAATATTACAAGTATATTTGTAATTTCATCTGGCAGCTTATTATAAGTAACAACACTTCCATACATATACGTTTTTCCTACTCTTATTTAATTTTAAATTCTGTGATTTATTGCTACCTCTAATGCTATATTTATGTAAATGTAACCCTCTGTGGTGACCGCCGGGGTTCTGGCAGTACCAATGCGATCAGTCACACGGTCAGTCACCGTTTTGCGGGAAGCATTCTCTTCGTCAGAATAAACAACACCGTCACTGTTGCACTCGCCTTTCCCCATACCTCTAATAAAATATCTATCGAAATACCTAGGTAACATTTTCTTATCTAACTTATAAATAAAAAGCGACATATATATTTTCAGAGACGCGACACCGGTGGCGAGTACTAGTAATAACGTAAATTCGGATGGGAAACTTAGATATGCCCACGGTTGCGTTTCCCGTCTTAGAATTGTACAAGTCACACCGAAGTACAATATTTCATCCCCATCAGCTACAGAGTATTGGGTTACACCGCAGAAAGGGGCAAAGGGGAGGAATCTTTTTGGGAACGATCTGGACCGAGCGGGGTGGATTTCTTGGATTTTCTCTTCAAGAGACGAGGGGGGTTGGTTAGTATTTGAACGCCTTTCGGCAGATTAACGCACCGAGCTTTTTTCCTCGGTTGTTCCCTTCGGCCTCAACCCCCTCGCGCCCGGTTTATATAAAGATTTCATTAATGTACACCTTAATTACGAATGCGGCGAAAGGTGGCGGAGAGATGGGCAACTCGCCCCGGACCCTTCCCCACCCAACACACCCTCTTTTGTTGTAATGAAATTAAATTCTTAAGAAAATATTATTTTACTCATTACGCCCCGCCGACTCGGGGGACCGAGGCGTCAACGAATAGATTGTATTATACTGGGATAAGAAAAAAAAACGCAAAATGAAAAATATGTATAAACGCAAAATTAATCCTGGTCTTTTTCATCTTCGAAAATTCCGTTCGCCCGGTATTTTTCATTTAAGTGACGAAAAATATATAATGATGTACGAAAAATATATAAACCGGCAATTTTGTGTAATTCTTTAGTATGACTTAACTTAGTACGAAATATGAAACAAATAAAAAAATAATAATACAAAACCATTTAAATGACAGTAATTTACCATGACATAATAGTTATTATTATAAAACTTGGCGTCGCAATTAAGTTTCCTACGACATAAGTTGAGTCATAATGAGAAAATCTTCAAAGTTTAATACTGAAACGTTTCATTTCATTTTATAAAATATAATGTGCATCATTAATAAAATAATTATTAAAATTATCATTATTAACTGCATGTTTACACAGAACGCGCCATTAATATTAGATAAATAAATGAAAACGACCAAAACTTAAATACAGTTTCCTGCGTTTGATTCAAATGTGGTTTGTTTATAACAAAACCAACCACACTCACACCTCAAAATCAATCAAAACACATAAATCAATCGAACCCCAAAATAATTAAATCAAATCTAAACTGATTTGACATTATTAATCTTCAGAAAGCAAAGACAAAGGGAATACAATCAAGCTGGGCCATTATCAGTACCTAAACAACATCTATCATATAACTAAAATTTTACATTTCAAACACTGATATCGGCTCAACCGATATGGAGCATCGGACACAAACAATAAACGAACAAATTTCAATATACATACATATAGGATCCGGATGTGAAGGATTCCAAGTGAAACGCAGATTAAGTCAGAACTATGTATTTATTAACACATGTCTTCGGGCTCGTTCTCCAACAAGTGACCATAACAGCACGCATCCGGTCTCTCCCATGCATACCACACACACTTTATCCCAGCTTGACCAACCATACCTACGGCTCGGCTCGTTTAAAAATCATTCCTACATACATATGTATGTATGTATGTACACAACACCAATATAATCCCGTACAGCGTGGAAATCCCATTTGACGGAAATTAAATTCGACTTAGAACGAACGCCAATTAATAAGATCTGATACATAGGTAATACACACACATACCATACGTGCACAAAGACCCTTCGGCTTGCTCGGTAATAATTTCATAAGTAATTTTAATAAATTCTTCAATCAACCCCTTTCTTCCGGCAGCCGCGCTAACGAGTTTTGCACCCGGCGAACAGTATTCTTATTACTGTTTTATTTGCACTATATTGATGCGCCACAATGGGGGCGCGCGAGCCGGCAGCGGAGCCCCACGCGGGGGACATCGTCGCCCCCCTCGCGCCCCACACACCCCCACCTCCCCCCTCTCCGTCCCAACATCCATCCGTTCAAAGGGAACGGGCCCGTCTTTGAGGCGGCACTGCGCCCCATTGTGGTCTTTTGTGTGTACCTTTAAAGATAAAGTTTTAATAATTATTTTCAAATTTCTGTTCATTATCCGCGCGGGTTGAATCGATGCTTGAACGTAATATGATTAACATTGGAGTGGCCGCGGGGGTGCACGGGACCCCACACCGTCGTCCTGTTTTCCTCTACTCCTACTTTCTGTCCTCTGTGTGCACAATTTTCCACCGGCAATTAGCGGACGATTAATCAAAATGTGAACATTATTCCATCATCGAATCCACTTACGTCATGAAGTGAACTAATTCGGATTGATTCCGGACTAAAAATCTCAATATTTTTAACACAATGCAATACAAGCCAGCATAGCATAAGCTTGGCGGTTGCGTAAATGTTAACTACTGAAAGGTGGTCGAGTTCGATCCCGTGGTATAACCTCGGTTGAAAATAATTTATTTCGAGTATTATCTGAAGTGCTGATGGTCAGACTTGGACATTTATGACTCCAAATCGGTCGATTCCTATCAGAGTTTTCCAATTTATCTTATTTTTATTGTTGAAACGGTTCCTCATCAATTTGAAAACAAATATCCTACAGACTATATAAAAATGTATATACTACATGCATACTAGTGTTTTTACCCGGCTTCGCTCGGTGTTTGTAATACAAACCGTTTAAACATGGCCAATCTATAGTAAACATTATATAAAATTGGGTGCATCGTCTATGCCGCCTTTTCAAAGTCATCATCATCATTATTTACAGCCATTCACCATCCACTGCTGGATGAAGACCTCTCCAACACGCTTCCATTCGTCTCTGTTTTGCACAACTCTCATCCATCTCACCCCACACATTTTCTTAATTTCGCCTACCCATCTCCCCTGCGGTCTTCCTTTTACCCTTTTACATTCTCTCGGGTACCATTCTAGCACTTCTTTTGTCCACCTTTCATCTATTATTTCAGCGACCCGCCCATTGCCATTTCAATCTATTCACTATATTCACTACCCTTGTCATATTTCTCACCCACATATTCCGCTTACTATATTTTCTCGTTATGTCGATATTGCAGCGTTCCACACTTTGAATGCATCGGACTTTATATGTATGCAACTTCTTGGTATTCGATGACCAAGTTTCACATCCATACGTCATTACTTGTAAAACATATTAATCGAAGATCTTTTTCTTCAAGCAAAGTGGCATTTTTGATTTAAATACGGCGTTCATTCATCCAAATGCACTCCAACCTAATTTCACACGTCTCTTAATTTCTTCTTCTTTACTACCGGGTGTCTATTATTCGTCAAAAATATAAATAATTACTGACTACTTTTACTATTTTACCATGTAATGAAAAAAAGTGTTAGAAAAGTGCGTTCGCAGCGTGACTGAAAGTGAACCTTTCTTAAAATGTACTAATTTTACAAATACAACCTAAAAATATCTGAAACACAATCGAAGTATTCGTTGTGCTAACGCATCAAATGTTGATAAGTAATCAATCCTGAAAAATGCGGCACAAAAATTGATGTCTTGTTTTGGATTTATATACATATTTATGTTGAATCCGCATTTTGAATATGAACATTATAAAAATCAAATTCTATGAGTGGCGAACATTTTGACCAATGTTTACGATTACCTCTTTCATCAAATAATCCTTACTTCATTAATAATAGTGTCAACGATATCATGTATAATATTTCATCTCATGTAGTATTTACTTTGTCCTTATTTCTTATATATAATTTATATGAATATATTTCAATTTTGTTCCACTGGAATGTTTAAAAACTCCATGCACATCTACATATATAGTGTGATAAATTTTTAAAGAAAGAGTAAATCGCAACTACAAACTACAAAGAGGGCTGATGATTTTATAATCAGTTCTAGAATCTTGATGATTTTATACCAAATATAACATTCGAATGAATAAAATAAATCACTTACGCGTCTTTTAGTATAATATTGATGACCGTCACAAACCGTGGTTTCAAACTGAAATATAAATGAATATGATATTAAAAAAAACAATTGAAATATGTTTATATGTACGTACTTATATGTATATTTTTTCAGAGAAATTATGTCTTACAAATTTCATGATGTCTCCACGGATGCTGGTTGAAGATCATCGCTGAAATATTCAGCAAATGTAGCACTAGATCACTCTAATTTAAATCACTCACGTTAATACAAATTTTGTATTTACACTCATGCAGATGTATGTACATATGTATACATATATATTTTTAAATTTTAATATCAAAGTAAATATCCGAACCAGTTACTCTAGCGGAGAAATCTCAAAGCTTTACAAAAATAATATTGTACTAATCGATCCCGATAGATGCCACTTGCGAATCCCTTTTCAATATCATTAAACAAAATTAAATGTGTTTTATTATGTGAATACATTGGAGTGAGAATCGGGTTCCGTTTGCATCCGCGGTAGGCTAGGGCTGCGAGAACATGATTTAATATCGTTTTTAGTGTTTTGAATTTAACATAAGGTGGAGGGTGGCGGTCGTATCAAACGCGGCAGCTGTAAAAACTTTATCCAGCGAGAACAAAGAGTCGCCGACCATCCACCCACCCACCCCCCCATTAATATTTCAATGCGCGCAATATTAAAAACAACAAAGTTGGTCGCTCTCGCCACAGCGAATGATATATGAATGTGCTCTAGAGTCCCAAAGGCTGCTAACACACTTACCACCTACCACCCCCCACCCCATCACCCCACAACCAACTTCAGTCCCTCCCTAATGAACAGTAATTTTAACACACATACAGACGAATTTTCCTACTTCATTCGTAGACTCTACTCCACGTTAAATCATTTTTTAATTTATATAAATGTTTTTAAACAGCTTACCTTTAAAAGTTGAATCTTCTTCGCTTATAATTTATCACTAGGAGCTTTTAAGATACCTTCATGTACTCACATGCTCACTATTTAGAATCCAATTTCAACTTTGATGCATTCTACAAAATATAGCTTTGTCTGCCACCTATACATATTTATTTTTTATTCAATCAATCATGCACACTCATCTAACAGATTGCTCCACCGCGATGAGTGTGCAATACAGATTAATAATTATTTATTAAACACGACATCTATCGTCAAACATAGTACAATATTATTGTAATTATCATGCAAGGCAATACACACATCGATTAACATCCACATTGACATCTATGGACAATTTTTCAGCATTTATACAAATCAGTGAACATCGAGATGCTGAATAAAACGAATTTCCACGAGACAGATAGGACAGGGTTGTCAATTTGTTGGAAACGTTTCAATCAGATAAATTGGCAAACTCTGATAGGAAACGAGTTCAAGGTCATACACCAGGGATAGAACTCGTGACCACACAATTGAAAGCATTACATACTAACCATTGCTCTATGAATTACTATACCCCATATTTAATATTTTAGATCATATTTAAGTATGACTTTAGGTCGTATTCAGGAACTTGTAATCGGAGAGTCTTGCAATTAAAATCAACGGTCGATTAAGATGTATTTTTGCACTCTATGAATTGTTGTATGCTTAATTACTTTCATATGTATATTGAAATATGAAAGTAATTAAGTCTAAAGAGAGAAGTTGCCGTACGTGCACGACGAGCGTGGAACGTAAACGTGAATAGATTTTCGCTACGCGGTTTTCCGTCTACGGCAGATTTTAATGGAGGCGTCGTAGATCGCACAGTCGAGACTTCATTCAATTTATAATTGCGATAACAATCAATATTGATAGATCGTCTGGCGGGGAGCTTAATCCCGGTCGAGAAGAGGAGGTGTACGGTGTGGGTGGGGGATGAGAGAGAGAGGAAGAAGAGGGTAGCTTCAAGCGCCGGAAACGGAAACGGACGGCGAAGAGGAAACGTGGGGTAAGCGATGGGAGAAAACGGGGTGGGAATGGGGTGGTGGGGGTGGGTGAGGGGTGGCGGCCAACACGGCGCTCTCGGAATATCAATAATGTCTCTACTGCTCTCTGCTATTGCTTCTCTCTCGTGGAAACTGAGCCAGTATGGCTGATAATGCAGTACGTGTGCCGCCAACTGGCGACGCCACCCGGATGGGGGCGCAGGGGGCGCAGCCCCACCTGCCCACAACACACCCCCTCACTCCCATTCAAAGCCATCCGAACTTTTAATTGGAGACATATCGCCAACCTGCATAATAGCACTTGGATAAAACAAACATGCACGAATGTGTTGACCGTTCCAGAAAATCTAACGGCAAGAGTACCACTTTCATGTGCATAATTATACCAATCGGGTGTAGCTTCGTTGAAGTGGACATCTGGATGGTTTTTTTTTAATCAAGTGGCTTGTAATTTACATACGCGAGATCGATTTTGCATTTGAATAAATATCCTACTTTATAGAAGGAGGAAAAAAACATCAGAAATATTATGAATACCGTTATACATATAAACTCGATTTTAAATTTCTTGGAAGCTTTCTCTTCGTTTGAATCGTTTGAGTATGTGGAATTGTCATACATTGTAATATGTATATATATATATATATATATATATATATATATATATATATATATATATATATATATATATATATATATATATATATATATATATATATATATATATATATATATATATATATATCAGTGGCGTGCGGTGACTTTTCAAACAAGGGATGCTGTCTCTTGTTTGAAAAAAAAAACCGACCAATTTATTTTTTTAAATTTAATTTTATTCTTCGTTCCTTTTTACAAAATTCATCGATAACCGCATCATAGAATTTTTTATTGTTTTTTAAATTTGACATTATTTTCTTTTCGATTGCAATTTTAGTAAGACCAGAGAGTCTTTCTTCACTTTGACTATTTCTGGTGAACGTTTTAATTCTTTTCATAGTCGAAAATGATCGTTCAGCCGATGCGCTCGTGGAAGGAATCGTACAAATTAATTGTATTAAACTAAATACTTGTTCCAAAACTTCTATTAGATCATCTTTCACAATTAATTCCTTTACGTCATTTATAGATTTCAAATGAAAGTCTTGCGTTGAGTACATGTAAATTAATTCGCTTTTTAATTTCATCAAATCAAATTATTTTCCATAAGTTAGGTGGAG
Source organism: Arctopsyche grandis (assembly GCF_051622035.1). NCBI lineage: Eukaryota > Metazoa > Arthropoda > Insecta > Trichoptera > Hydropsychidae > Arctopsyche > Arctopsyche grandis. The sequence continues at coordinate 33,293,469 of NC_135356.1, forward strand.
TGATTTAAATAGGATATCTGGAAAATTATTTTCATATTCTTTAAATTTTTTGACGTTAAAAAAAATTAAAAGAAATTTTAAATTTTCGATATCTCGAAATCGATTGGTTGTATTTACTGAAAGAGTTTCTAAAATTTCAGAATAGTGAAGTTTATACGTTGTTTTCACATCTTCTTCACATTCAGCATATTTTCTTTTTCTATTAAAATTTTTAGTTATTACTTTGTTCCACAATGAATCAAAATCGTCTTTTTTGTTATCTAAATATTTTACAAATTTTTTAATTTCACTTACGCAATACGATATGTCAAAGGTTTTTTTTTGTAAAATTTCAAATAAAAAATCTGCCGAATTAAATATTGCAGAAAATAAATGCAAATTGAAATTGAATTCAAACTCTTTTAAATAACGATGAAGGACTTCAGCATTTATGACAGCATCAGTATCCCATTCGTCTTCATCATTAATTATTTGATTAAATATTTCCATTAATTCTGTTTGATATTCTAATACCATATTTAAAATTTTGCTATTGTAGTTCCATCGTGTAGGGGCAGCAGTGGGAAATCGTTTTTTTATTTGACAATCGAAGGGAAATTCTTCTTGAAGACTTACAAAAAAAAGTTGAAAATGACAACATACGGCTGAAAAAACGTTTGCATCCGGATATATGTTTAACAGATTGCGACAAAACTAAATTCAATCTCTGAGCGTAACAATGGACAAATAAAGAATTAGGACAAATATCTCGAATTTTTCGTTGCACTCCATTATGCTCCCCGGACATTACAGCCGCTCCATCATACGTTTGTGCAATTAATTTGTCCAAACAACCAAATTCTTCCAAGGTCTCACGTATGTGCTGAAAAAGAGAATTAGCTGTTCTATTGGGACTAACATCGACAAATCCAACTAATCTCTCCTGAATTCCATTGTTTTCATCTACATATCTAAAAATAGTAGATAGCTGAGCTTTGCGACTGATATCTGTAGATTCGTCCACAATTATGGAAACAAATTTTGATGCACGTATTTCAGTTTTAATCTCATCTAGCAAGACTTTTGATATTGCGGATACCAAGTCATTTTGTATATGGTTCGATAATCCAGTAAACACCGTAGAGTTATCTAAATGAGTTTTCAATTTTATGTCTGATTCACTCAACAGATACAGCAATTCAATATAATTCCCTCTATTTTACGATTCCTGGTGTTCAAAATGTCCTCGTAAAGGTTGTTCTTGTTTTGCTAAAAAACAGATAGCGCTTATTAATTTCGACAAAATGTATCTATTTGCATGTGTAAGACAAAATGTATTCTTTGTTGTGCATTTCAATATTTGCTTTAAATTGAGCACTTAAAAAATTTTCTATACGAGGTCCCTTTCCAAATTTTTTAAATTGAGCAGCAGAACATATGTGAGCTTGAGAACATTCATGTCTCTTGCGCGATTTACTTAAATTGTTTAGGTCAGAAAATCCAAATTTACTCCAGACATTCACTTCTTGAGAAAATAAAATACATGGCCAACAGAATAATTTCGTTAAGTGAGCACATCCACAAATCCATGAAATTTTTTCGTATGTTTCTGTGTTAAAATACCTTTTAAATGTTTTTGTTTTAGACTGAATATTTAATATTGGTGTGGGTTTGGGGCTCTTAACAATAATCTCCTTTTCATTAAATGGGAGAGAAGCATATCTTCTTTTCAGCACATTTTCAATTAAACAATTGCAATTATTATTGATCTCGACGACAAGTTATTTTCGATATCCATATTAAAGGCAATAATGAAAACTCGTAAGTAGTGGAACAGTAAACTAAAAATAAAGTAAGACGAAACTAATTTAAATGAAAACTTAATTCAAAAGTAAAAAATAACCAACTTACAGTATAAATGATTAACTTCGTCTAAAGAAATGAATCGGCTAGCTTTTTGATAAATAACTTGGGGCGTAGCGTGCGGAAATATCGATCAACAGCGGCTTCCAAGTGAAACTCAATAGATAAGCAAACAGAGAAACCGAATCCACCGTAGAGGTTAAACAAGTGTCAACGCGTCCGCGCGAATAAGACAGCCTCATAGTGCGCATGCGCACATGGGATCGGTCTCGACTCCGAATCCATGACGCGGGCGCACTTCAGTCAGCGTCTACACCCGTCACTCGCCTGTGGCCGGCCGGCCGCCTATGCGAATCGTTAATAAAAATTATCAAAAGATCCTATATAATGCATCATGTAACAAAAAACACGTGATATGTGAAATATATATATATACTCATAAACTACATCATAATCACGTACATCACTAAGAATACATCGAAGCGAAATTCAAATATTTATTAAAAATACTCTTGGCTTTTTAAAGTTATAGGGGATGCGCCGCATCCACCGCATCCATGGACCGCACGCCACTGATATATATATATATATATATATATATATATATGACATGAGTTCGGTCTTTCGTGTCATGTGAGGAGGACGTGCTTCTGCGTTCCTCCCGCTATTACTCGCTTAAACCCGGCTATTGCACGAAATTTAACTTAACCATCTAATCACTTATTTTACTAATTGCATCCTAGTATAATTTAAGTGTAAAAATAAACAGCAAATCGGTCGTAAAAAGCGGTTTTATATCAGTTATTTCGAAAAATTTTGTGCTAATTTTTGTGTCAAATCGGTGTCAAACGAGATACATCTCCCTACCTGAATACAAAAAAAGGGTCCTTCGCCAGCCAAGTCGGTCCCACAGAAGCAATAAATCTTCCACATAATTGCTTCCAGCCAAAAATCTTTAACGAACTTTACTTAATAGAATAATAGCAAACAGAAACGGTGTTTCCCAACTGTCTATCAGTTCTTTTTCATATTTAAATTATATTAAAGTAATTCGTGTAATTTTATATACTTTACTAAAGTTATTATTAAAATATTAAATTGCAAACCGCACTCACATATATAAATCCGTTGTCTCCAAAGAGGCGTCTCACGATAAAGATCTGTAAAAAAGTAGTATAACAATTGCTAATCTATTATTATCATAACTAACTACTTTCACTTACAAAGTAACCCTGTTAAATGGCATGTAATAACTCATAAGTGATCCAAGTGATACCTAGGATGACTATATGTCAAAGCTGACCACAGAGAAGAGTTTATGGCGGTAAGAACTCACTCCTTGAATGGAAATCTCTCTCAAGTACCGCCTTTTTCTCAACACATCTTGGATAAATGCGAGAAAAATAATATCCAAACCTCCAACAAGGTAAGAGTGACGATGGATGATAGCTTAGCTAATAGAAACCTGTATTTAGCCACGTACAATGTAAGAACGTTATCGAGTGAAGGAAGTGTGCTTGCATTAGAGAATGAACTAGAAAGTATCAAATGGGATTTAGTAGGACTTAGCGAAGTAAGACGAAAACAGGAAAACCAAATAATCCTAAAAAGTGGTAACTGTCTCTACTGGAGAGGGCTACCAAATGGTAGAATAGGAGGAGTAGGGTTTCTTATCAATAAGAGAATAGAAAGAAATATTATAGAAATAAACGACATATCGGAACGTATATGCTATGTAGTATTAAGAATCTCGAGCAGGTACACTTGTCAAATCTTCCAAGTGTACGCCCCCACATCTAGCCACCCAGACGAGGAAATAGAAGACTTCTACGAAAAACTACAGGGCGCATACGATAATAGCCGCCACCACTTTAAAATAATCATGGGCGACTTTAACGCAAAAATAGGACAAAAGGCAAACACAGAAAGAGCAGTAGGCAATTTTGGTACCGGCCAAAGAAACGACAGAGGCGATCGCCTCATAGAATTCGCAGAACACAACAGGCTCTTCATCACTAACTCATTTTTCAGGAAAAACACAAACAATAAGTGGACTTGGGAGAGTCCTAAAGGAGACAGAAACGAGATCGATTTCATCCTAACAAATGCCCTGCACTCCGTTAAAGACGTTAGTGTTTTAAGTAAAGTAGATATAGGCAGCGATCACAGATTAGTCCGTGCCAAGATGGCCATTAATATAAATTGCGAACGTAGGAAATTAATAAAAGGATGCAGTAACTCTCCAGATTTCGCTCAACTAAGGTCTAGGAAAAAGGAATTCGAACTCGAACTTGGAAATCGATACGGGAAATTAAACCCAGAAGCAGACATCGAGGAATTGAACACTGTAATTAGTTCGGTTCTAACCTCAACAGGTAAGAAATTAGGTGGTTTCAGGAAACAGATTAAATTAAGCAAAATTTCAGCGGAAACAAAAAACCTAATTAAGCATAAAAGGAATTTAGATAGGGATAATAATAAGCAAGAATACAATCTAGTAAATAAGGAAATTAAGAAGAGAATAGTCAGGGATGTCAGGGATTTTAACAGCAAGCTAATAGAAAATACCATTAAGAATAACCGTAGCCTGAAAAAGTGCAAACAGGATCTTTTCTTAGGCAAAAACCAAATGATCGCAATCAGATCAGAGAGCGGAGTAATAATTAGGAATAGAGAAGAAATCATAGACAGAGTTTACACGTTCTATGCAAAACTATACGAGAACGACAACGGTCAATTCCCCACTCTGGAATCGACACACGGCCAAAGGGTTCCTGCAGTATTGCCTAGCGAAGTAGAGGCCGCGCTAAAAACTGCAAAGAATGGTAAAACCCCAGGGGAAGATAATATTCCCATCGACTTACTAAAATGTGGCGGCCCCCCCCTAATTAATATCTTAGCTAGGCTTTTCAGCAAATGCATCCAGAACCAAGCTATACCAGAAGGATGGAATAACGCAACTATCATTTTAATACACAAAAAAGGCGACAAAAGCGATATCAAGAACTACCGACCCATTAGTCTACTTTCAGCGGTCTACAAGCTCTTCACGAAGGTTATTACAGAAAGGCTGAAGAATATCCTCGACGAGAACCAACCTATAGAGCAGGCAGGGTTTAGGGCAAATTTCAGCACAATGGACCACCTCCAAGTAGTTGGCGAACTAATCGAGCGCGCCAACGAATATCAACGGCCACTGTGCCTAGGTTTCGTCGATTATGAGAAAGCCTTCGATACAGTTAGTCATAATGCAGTACTTAACGCTCTAAAAACACAGGGAGTGCCGGAACCCTATGTGGGACTGTTAGCTACAATATATAAGAATGCCACAGCTTCAGTTAAAATTTTTTCAGGTACAGATAGATTTAGCATAGGAAAAGGAGTAAGACAAGGAGATACAATCTCGCCCAAGTTATTCAATGCGGTGCTTGAGGGAGTTTTCAGGAAATTGGATTGGGATACAGCCGGAGTAAGCATCAATGGTCGCTTTTTGAGTCACCTTCGGTTCGCAGACGATATAGTTTTAGTAGCTCGTGATTCAGCTGACCTACTTATCAGACTAACACAGCTGGACAGGGAAAGTAGAAAAGTAGGATTAAAAATTAACGTAGATAAGACTAAACTAATGTTCAATAGTTATTGCATGCCTGATAGCATCCCCTTAGATGATAAACCAGTAGAAGTAGTAAATAATTATTTATATTTAGGTCAAATAATTGACATGTCTGGTAGTAAAAATGAAGAGATAAAGAGACGTATGAAATTGGGGTGGAGTGCATTTGGACGGATGAATGCTGTTTTTAAATCAAAAATGCCACTCTGCCTGAAGAAAAGGATCTTTGATCAATGCGTTTTGCCAGTGATGACGTATGGATGTGAAACTTGGACACTGAACGCCAAGATGCAAAATAAAATCCAATGCACTCAAAGAAGTATGGAACGCTGTATGCTTGGCATAACGAGGAAAGACAGGAAGCGGAACACGTGGGTGAGAAATATGACAAGGGTAGTGGACATAGTGGATAGAGTGAAGAGATTGAAATGGCAATGGGCGGGTCACGTAGCTAGGAGGATGGACGAAAGGTGGACAAAAGAAGTGCTTGAATGGTACCCGAGAGAAGGCAAAAGAGTAAAAGGAAGACCGCAAGGAAGATGGGTGAACGAAATTAGGAAAATGTGCGGAATGAGATGGATGAGTGTTGCGCAAAACAGAGACGAGTGGAAGCGTGTTGGAGAGGCCTTCATCCAGCAGTGGATGGCGAATGGCTGTAAATGATGATGATGATGATATATATATATATATATATATATATATATATATATATATATATATATATATATATATATATATATGTGTATATATATATATATATATATATATATATATATATATATATATATATATATATATATATATATATATATATATATATATATATATACTAGTTGTTTTACCCGGCTTCGCTCAGTATTTGTAATATAAACAGTGTAAACATATAATAGTAAATATTCAATTGTTTTTATATTAAATTTATTTGAATCGAATCGTCGTCATGGAAATTTTGACATGTTTACGAAGTTCTCAACCAAAGATATTTACATATATACATACTTACATACACAGTCTCTTTCGAAATTATATATTAGATTGTTCAAGTATAACATATGTAAGTGCCTACATATGTATATAATTTAGCTCATTTAATAAAACGATTTTTCTCATCTTTACAAAGAATGATTAAACCTATTTTATTAAATTTGTAAATATTCTATCAGTCTATGCAATTTCACCTCTATAATGAATCCGATAAAAATATTTATATGCGTTACATATTCATATATATGTACATATATATATATATATGAGCAAAAAAAAATAAATTAGACTCGCTTCGCTGCCAAGAGCATGTATATATGTGTATGTATATATGTATTTGCTTTAATTTATACTATGTACATACATAAATAAATTAATCATCATTAACATTTCATAATATTATATAAAGAAATCCACATCAAGATGAATATCTTTCGAATTTAAAATACCCGTTTGAAACAAATTGCTCTTTTCTATATTATATTATATCATTTGGATCAAATATTAACACGTGAATTCTCATTTTCAAAGAAAATCTTTATTTTATTGCTCATCTTACTACGTACATATGTATGTATGTATGTAAATCCAATATCAAGTGAGCCAGTTTTTTATTTCAAACTACAATATGTAAAACTATTGAGAATATAAAAAATAAAATAAATAATAAATACATATGTATTTCATATTATTAATAATATATAAATAATACTGCATATATTTATACTGTTATTCTACAATATCAGTGTCGTACCGTCATTAGACTACAGTGGTAAGGCTAGGCACCAAAAATCTTTTACCTAAAATTTTCAAATATCAATAATTAAATTACAATAAATCCAAATCGCTGTCCATATTGGTGTTGTTCACTCGGAGTAGTGAAGTTCAGAAACCGCAACCGGCCCTACCTGAGGTAGTATTAGTGGTAGTGAATTTATATATGTATATAGTATGGTCCGTCGCGCCGTTCACTTGCACGGACTCTCAGTCTGAATTCTGTCAAATAGCACATATTTACACAAAACTCCTTGAGTGCAAATATGGTAAGGGACTCGTCTCACGAAACGATTCCCTCAGAAGAAATCAGTGCGCAGCTCGCGGAAACAAATAACGAGGCCCTGAAGTGTTGCATTCTCAATCGATTGTTCGACAAATCATTCAAAAGATTAAGTTTTGAAGAAAAACAAGATGCTATTAAGAAAGGTAGGCTACTTAGGATATTTTAGACATATTATTATGGGCCTTACAGGGATGTTTTGTATTTGTAGTTGTTTCTTACATATTTATTGAAACTGGCTGTAGGTGCAAGGCATTCCTTATGCTATATTTTATTTGATATTTTTACTTTATCTGTTATTATTAAATGCTATTTTTTATGTTTATGTATGGATGTATTTATGTTTATGTTTAATTGTAATTTTATTTTTATTTTTTTTGTGTTATATTTTTTGACCATTGTGGCGCTTTAGGAATCCCTGTTATGCCACAATGGTCTGTTTAGAATAAATAAATAAATAAATAATATTGATCATATCTAGTCCCCTCTATTATAAGTCACCGAACAACACTGTACAATATAATAATCATTATCATCATCATTTACAGCCGTTCACCATCCACTGCTGGATGAAGGCCTCTCCATCACGCTTCCACTCGTCTCTGTTATGCGCAACTCTCATACATCTCACTCCACACATTTTCCTTATTTCGTCTACCCATCTTCCCTGTGGTCTTCCTTTTAACCTTTTGCATTCTCTCGGGTACCATTCTAGAATTTCTTTTATCCACAAATCATCCATCCATCTTCTATCCACGTGGCCCGCCCATTGCCATTTCAATATATTCACTCTATCCACCTTATCCACTACTCTTGTCATAATTCACACCCACGTATTACGTTAATAATCTTTCCTCGTTATGCCTTCTTCTTTGAGTGCATTGGACTTAATTTAGCATCTTGGCGTTCAATGTCCAAGTTTCACATCCATACGTCATCATTGGCAAAACGCATTGATCGAAAATCTTTTTCTTCAGGCAGAGTGGCATTTTTGATTAAGAAACAACATTCATTCGTCCAAATGCACTCCATCCTAGTTTCTTATTTTTTACTACCTTCTTCTTTATTTCGTCTTCTTTACTACCGGTCATGTCAATTATATATAAATATAACTTAATATAAATAAAAATAATTATTTACTACAATATAATGTTTGTACATGTCAAAATTTGTTTTTGTATTTAATGAAATTATAATAGTTACATGTCATGAGTCGCATTGAAATAACGGCAGGTAAAATGTATTATTGTAAATTTATTTACATATATAAATACTATGAATATGTACATATGTATGCATATACATACATATAATGTGTGTGATTCGAAACGAGAATGTGTACGTTTGTTGAAAGGTCGTCCGGCATTTTGTTTCGCAAAGTAAATTTTACAACACTTTCATTTCCACAAGAAACGACGTAAAATACAGAAGCAATATGCTCGAACAACATCGCAGGCTGCTGTGGGGAAGGTGAGGGGGTGCACCACCCCAACCCCGAGCTAAACCTTCCCCCACACCCCGGAGAGCCCGTACGGCGAAGCCTCCGAAGGGATGGGGGCCCTCAGATGGGACTCCCGACCCCCATCCCACCTGCGAAGCGGGCAGTCGACGAGGCGGGGGAGGCTGGGAGGGTCGGGAAAGGGGCGACGGTGGCGGAGCACCCCCGCACTCGCTGCTGCCATCACGAAAACCTTTCATTCGGCGCGAAAGAAAAAATAAGTGGATTTTACCACTCGTTGTTTTTCCGACGCCGCTGCGAGAAAAATCATTATTTATCTATAGAATTCCCATCGAAAAAAGGAGGAGAGAAAAAGTTTTCGCGCGCAAATAGGTGTGGAGTGTGTGCCGAACGTGTGTTGTGTTAGAAACGCCATTTTTTTTCTTTCTCCTCATAGCCAGCAGTTTGGCTTAACGGTAACTTATATATTTAGCACCACTGTGATCGATGGTTCGACTCGTCAAACTGCTGGTTAGATTTGGGGGTTTTGTGACTCCAAATCGATCGTTTCACTATCAGAGTTTGCCAATTTTATCTGATCATTGTTGAAACGGTTCCTGAAAATTGGTAATACATCATTTCCTGTTGTCACAAAAATCTGTGTGTATAATTTGTAGAAATTATGCACAGAAATCTGAAATCTATAGATGTCTCTATAATTTCGTGTTTATTATGTGTATAAAAATTGTAATAATAATTGTGCACAAAATCTAAAAAATAATCCATAGATGTCTCTATGATTATTATTTCTGTACTTGATTAATTATTGTATTCGATGTTTATTGAACGTACTGTATACGTTGTCTGATCATTGTCGTACACTCGTCGCATTGGAGCGATCTGTAATGACGAGTGTACATTGATTGTAATAAAAATAAAAATAAAATAAAATAAAAATACAACGTGCGTATGTCAATTTTCCACACTCGTTCTATCTATCCCTCTCTGGCGTATCTCTCTCGCTTTCTATCGCATATTTCAAAGACGCACAACACAGCCACCAACGTGAGGTTAAAAGTCAAATCTAGATAAATATGTATTTGCATTTGCCGTGAAACATTGATTATCACGAAAATAGAAAATAGAAAATAGACGAACTACATATTGCGTGTGCTGCGTAGAATCCCTTAACTAATACTGCATACATATGTACATATGTATATCATAAAATGAAAATGATTTAATTCAAATATTTATTCAATTCTACATATACATATGTTCAGATCGTCTCGTCTTAATAAAATATGCTGAATTCATCCGACTAATATTAAAAAAAAATGGTGATACATCTGTCAGTAAAATAAATCAAATTAGGATGTAAAATACAAAATGAAGCATATATTCAATGTATTTCAATAACGTATGTAAAATTCAATGTATGTAAAATTTCAATAACGTCAATGCCCGATTCACTATATGTATGAATCTTTTCTATCCACCAATTTGTCATAACAATACATCATTTAATAGTGAAATCGCACGGATATGCCGATTCACCAGGTGTAGAAATATATTCTATACACCAATTTTTCATAACACTTCATTTAATAGTACAATCACACGTATATGCTCTCTTTACGATGGTATGGATGATTGCCCTGACCTTTTTGCTGACTCTATCAGTACTTTTAGGGCTAAGGTGAAGGAGGAAATCTGTTGTTGATTTGCTTCCTCATTTGTTCATTGTCATACATTATGTATTATTTTTAATATGTTTTTGTATTTTTTTTTTTTTTTTTTCTTTATACATATTGTCATGTATGTGGTGCTCACTGTACTTGGAATATATTTTCATTTTTATTTATATATTTTTTATCTCACTGTACTTGCTTTCTTTTATATTTTATTCATTATGTGTGCCAATTTAAATCTATATATTTATATAAAAATCAATTTTATTGTGTGTATGCCCGCGATGGTTTCTGCAAAAAAAAATCGGCCAAAAACGGGAACGGAGTGGCATTGCAACGCAATAATTTCAAATGTGTTCGCGTCGCCACCTGGGTTGTTAGGGTAAATAAACAAGCAATTGAATAACTTCAAATGTGTTCGCCGCCTACGTTTTTCCGACAAATTATCATTACTGTTATTTAATTTAATTCTTCTTCTTGTTAATGCCTTGTCCGCATCCGGACGTTGGCGACCACCTCGTCGATTATTTGAATATATCCGCATCGGTCTTCAGCGGCTCGGAACAGCTCTTCGGCGCTCATATCGGTCCACATGCGCATGTTTCGAAGCCAAGATAACTTTTTCCTGCCAATCCATTTTTTTCCTTCTATTTTCCCCATGGTTATCAAACGGAGAAATTCGTATTTTGGACCCCGTATCATGTGTCCGAGGTACTCCATCTTTCTCCGCTTGATGACAGAAACAAGTTCCCTGCCTCTCCCCATCATGCCGAGGACAGCTTCGTTTGATATCTTTTTGGTCCACGGAATCTTCAACATACGCCTATAGACCCACATCTCAAAAGCTTCAATGCGGCTGATCATCTTGGTTTTCAGAGTCCACGTCTCACATCCGTGTAGTAATACTGTCCAGACGTAGCTCTTCGCGAATCTCAACCGCGTATGAAGATTGAGATGCTTGTTTGTAAGGGCCGCCTTCATTTTTACAAATGCTGTTCTAGCCATCTCGATGCGGATTTTTAGATCTTCATCTGGGTCCATCTCTTCATTCAGCCAGGTACCCAGGTATTTGAATCTTTTTACTCTTTCTATCACCTCTCCATCCAAGGTTAGATTCCCGGTGTCTGTTTGCATTCTATCTACTATCATAAATTTTGTTTTCTTTAGATTTATGCGCAGACCTCTTCGATTGCTTTCTTGATGTACACGGTCTAGAGATCTTTGCAGGTCTGCTAAATTTTCAGCGACTAGTGCCGTGTCATCAGCATATCTTATATTGGTGATCGTCTCGCCGCCCACCTTGATGCCCTCCGCCTCTTGGAGAGCATCGTGGAAGATGGATTCGGTGTAGGTGTTAAAAAGAGTAGGTGATAGGATGCATCCTTGCCTGACGCCCCGTTCTATAGGAATCTCATCAGTGAATTGATCATCGACACGTACTACTGCAGTCTGATTCCAATAAATATTTCGTAGCAATCTGACATCTCTGTCATCCAGGCCAATATTTTTTAATGTTTCCATCAGGCGAGCGTGTTGGACACGGTCAAAGGCCTTTTCAAAGTCTATAAAGCAGATGTACACAGGTTTACGGACTTCTCTGCATCTTTGGAGTAGTGTTTTCATACAGAAAAGGGCCTCTCGGGTACCCAAGCCTTGTCTGAACCCAAACTGCTCTCTGCTAATCGCCTCTTCACACCGTGAGTAAATTCTGCCCTGTATTATCTTTAGTAGGATCTTCAATGTGTGACTCATTAGGCTAATTATTCTGAAGTCGCTACACGTCCTCGCGTTACTCTTTTTGGGCAACGGGATAAATATGGATTGTAACCAATCGCTAGGTACTTCGCCTGATAAATATATTTTATTGAAGAGTTTTGTTAGATTTTCTATGTTATCGTCGTCCAATAACTTGAGAAATTCGGCAGGAATCAGATCCGGTCCAGTAGCTTTCCGACTCTTTGCTAGTTTTATAGCATGTTCCACTTCGGATTTCAATATATATGGTCCCGTTTCTGGATCTTCAATATGCTCTCCGGTTTCTCTATTGTCTTTAAAGAGCAATTTTGTGTACTCGGTCCATTCTGATTTCTTCTCATCCATATTTAAAATGATTTTTCCATCTTTATTCCTAAGGAGTATGAAATTTTTTTTTCTGAATGATCCTGTTGCTTCTTTTAGTTTTTTATGTACGTTAAATTCGTCGTGTTTTTCTTGTAATTTTGTAATTTAATTATTAAGTATTAATTTGAAACTGAAGCATTCACTTATCGAAACACATCGAGAAACGGGAATTTCTTGCGTTATTGCGGCATTGCAACGCATGCCAGGTTCAACTAGTAAATAAATAAATAACAATTTAATTCAAATAGTTTCATACGAAAACTATACGTATATGTTGAATTCCGATACACTAATTATCTGTCCATTTGTCATTATTTTCATAATTGGATGTGATAAATAAGTGAATTTTGTTATTCTCTCTTCTATTTGGGCCTCACGGTAATGCTTTGTATTTACAACTGGTTCTTGTACATACATATGTATATATATTTGTGATGACTGTTGATGCAAGACATTCCCAATTTTTCTTCTTACATTTAACTATTATTATATGTTTTGTGACTACATCTATTAATATTTGAATTTTTGCTGCAATTTTTTTATTATAGCCGATTATTTGAATTTTGAGCCGTTATATTTGAAAGTGGCGGGAATAAAATTTTCATTTCCAAAAACATTATTTCTGTTTGACTTGGAAGATGGAAAAGCAGAATAAACGTATTACAGGCCACCAGGATGTTTAAATATTGTTAAACGCAAAATATTATATTTAATGTTTTGCGAGATAGTTCTCGAAATGAAAAAAAGTGGACTTATGCCACTTTCGATTATAAAAGCTCAAATAATATATTGTACGTATAAATACTTTTTTTTTCTGTATAGTTAACACATTTTTTTGTGATATTTTCGATCATTTTGAAGGATTAGGAATTCCCATAATGCTACAATGGTCCAAATTAAAATATGTAAAATATCCGTCAAATTTTAGGTCATTTTAATATCAATTGTATAATTTATACACATATGTAGATATTTATATGAAAAGAATTTTTATTCTTTAATATTTTCTATACTATTTACCATTATAATAAACAAAAAAGGTATAAAATATGCAAAATATTATAACCGATATACTAAATAATTTTCTATTATATAATACTGCATATGTACATATGCATGTGTAAGGAAAGTCAAATTTTAATATCAATTATAAATATGGAAAGCATTTCAATTCTTCCATATTTCCTATATATCAGTGAATTTATCTATTACATATACAAAATATTTTAAAATATACAAAAAAAAATTTCAACCTCGAGATTCCAACTTTAAATAGAAATTCTCATTCGTCGACATACATATAATATGAATATAAATAAGAGCACGTAGTTGAATCGCAGTTTTTATACACGCAAAATAAAAATTTAATTTATGAATCAGCTAAAATGCTCAAGTTGTATGCTACGAAATGTACAAAGCTCAAATTTGGTTATATTCGTGTGCCAAGGGAATGTTTAAAGGGCTTTTTAGTATGGAGTTAGCTATTGCAACATAAAAAAGTGTATGCGAGCCTGAAGAAGAACCGTCTTAGCTTGAAGAAGATGTATCGTTTTTTGATGCTTAAATTTCACGCTTTTCCATACACATACCGTCAAGGGTGAATACGAAGCCTTCGTCTTCGAGTACGAACGGACTAAAATATAAGATTGATTGTTGGAATACTAAAAAACTCTATAAAAAAAAAATCACATTTTAATGTACATAATACAAACCCACATACTCATATTATGTATCGGGACTCGTCTCTCAACGCTCCGTGCGAACGGACGTACCGAAGACGTACTCTCTGTGCGAGCGCTCATAGTATAGCGATACGCCATAACATCAAAAAACCCACACCTTTTAACATACACAACAAACACCTCCCACAAAACGAACACCAAAAGAACACATGTTGGCACCATGCGAGGATCCAACCTGAAAAAGCGACTGAAGAAGACACTGATAACTTCAACCGAAGCTCCTCAACCAAGCTGCTCTCAGACCGCTCAGATGGAGACCGAGTGGCAGTTTCCAAAACATACGGCAAAGAACGTGAAAGATGTTGCTCCTGAATTTAAAATTCAGGAGAAAAACAAATTTGAAGGGCTCTCGGAAGTTTCCGATGTCCCCAGAAGCGGTGGAAGAATCCCGCCCATCATCATGACAGCTACTGGCACTCACGGCAGCATGATCGAGTCGATCAAGAAGTTTTTAAAAGACTTCACAATGACTTACATTGGTCAAAATAATGTCAAGATACAATGTAAAAGTCTTGAAGACTTTAAAAAACTTCGGGATGGATTGACACCAGACCGACAATTCCATACCTTTTCCAGGAAGGAGGAAAAGGAAATAAAAAGTGTCGTACGTGGCTTGCCGAAATTGCCGGAAGCTGATATTAAAGATGACATCATCAGACAGGGATTCCCTGTAACCAAAGTCATACAGATGAAGACGAAGGAGCCTAGGAGCAACGCCACCGAGCTATACTTGGTGTTCTTCGAGCCATCGGTATCGGCAAAGAAGATTAAAGAAATCCGGTACATCTGTTACACAAAGGTCAGTGTCGTTAAATATACTAGTAAATCACAAAATATTACTCAATGTTTCAGATGCCAAGAATATGGACACGCTGCGAAAAACTGCAATCGGCAGGCCAAGTGCGTCAAATGTGCCGGCGCTCACCTCACCGCACAATGCAATCAAGGGATAGTTACCCCTGCTGTCTGCTCAGGCTGTTCAGGATCTCACCCCGCTAACTTCAAAGACTGTCCAAAAAGACAGAGCTATCTGAAAATGCTGGAATCGAGGAAGAATCGAGCATCAATTGTCAAAGCCAACCCTTGGAAACTCCCAGTGGTGCAGTCACAGAATATCCCGGTCGTTAACGACCATAACTTCCCAAAGCTACCGACCATTAAAATTCCTTCACCAAATATCCCTATAAAACCCCAACAACCAACCAATCCCAACATTCAACCAACAACAGACCTAACTTCCATGGCGTCTATGACGAAGATGTTGAAGATCCTCCAGGAGATTCGTGCCAAGGCCAGCGGTTGCACCGACAAACTAGAGCTGGCACTCATGCTTGTCGAATATCTCGATGTCTTTGATTAACGGGAGGCGCCTGAACATTCTAGCTTGGAATGCTCGTGGACTTAAGAATAAGATTGACGAACTAGAGTCGGCGATCGGTGAGTACTGTGTTGACATAGTTTTAATTTCCGAGACCTTCTTAAAACCTCATATCCGTATTAACCTACCTAACTTTAACTGCTATCGCGAAGACCGAGAACAACATGGAGGGGGAGTTGCCATTTTTATAAAATCCTCAATTAAACATTGTCGCGTAATAACTCCGCCACTAAAAAATTTAGAACTCACCGCCATCGAACTAACAATTAACAACACCCGTCACATAGTAGCATCCGCTTACAATCCTCCCCAAAAACGATTATTAGCATCCGATCTTAACAAAATATTTAACATTGGTAGTTCGGTAGTGGTAGCTGGTGACTTTAATGCTAAACATCCGTTATGGAGTTGCGTAAACACTGACCAACAAGGCACAACTTTTTTTAAATACATTCAACTAACAGATACAATCTTACTTCATCCGGATACATACACACACTATCCTACAAATAACTCACAACCATCCACACTAGATCTTGTCCTCGTCAAGAACTGCCCAAAAATATCGACACCAAATGCCCTTCAAACCCTGTCGTCTGATCATCTCCCGATAATCTTCTCAATCGACGGGAAACCTGAGGAAATCATCAAGCATGGTTGGGATTACGGGAGAGTTAACTGGCGAGAGTTCATGTCGTACATAAACGACCAAACTATTCTAACTTCTACCACACTCACAAACAAAACAGAAATCGACAGCTCCATAATACACCTGACGGAATCAATAGCTCGATCCAAACACCTTCACATACCTAAGACACAATAAATTGAACACAAACTAGAGATAACTGACTTTGTTGCAAATCTAATTAAAAGTAAAAATAATAAAAATAAAAGTAAAATTTGGCAAACATCAAAAAATCCAGCATTGAAAACATTAATTAATAAGCTCACATATCAAATTAAAATTAGAATCAAAGAAATCAAAAATGAAACTTGGTCTAAAAAATTAGAAAAATTGAGCTCAGTTGATGGCTCTCTGATTAGCTAAAGCGATTCGCAGGACAAAAAACTCGATTCCTCCATTAGATGATGCAGGAATCTCAGTGACGCGTGATTGCGACAAAGCAGAACTATTATCAAAATCCTTCCAAAAACATCACACACTCACACAACATTACAATCACATACCAACGCATAATAAAGTCAGCCGGTCCATTAAAATCATCACAAAAACTCCCACTAACAGTACTAAAAATATAAAATTGGTGCATCCGTGTGAAATCCAAAATATAATACGTAATTTAAAAAATAAAAAGGCACCTGGGCTAGATTCAATAGATAATATCATAATCAAACAACTTCCGTTTAAAGCTTTAGTCTCACTATCTACAATATTCAACGTATGTTTACTCACCGGGTATTTCCCAGAATACTGGAAAACAGCCAACGTAATTCCCATACTTAAGCCCGATAAAAGCTCAAAAAACCCGGCCAATTATCGACCCATTAGTTTACTTTGCACGCTTTCAAAAATTCTGGAAAAAATAATCTACACACGTTTACTTAAAGTCGTAAATAAGAAATTAATAAATGAACAATTTGGATTTCGCACTGGACATTCCACGACCCAACAACTAACAAGACTAACTGAACACGTGACGAAGAACTTTAATATGAAGAGAAGTACCGGAATGGTATGTCTCGACATAGAAAAGGCCTTCGACACGGTTTGGCACGATGAACTCATTCATAAGCTCCTTATTAACAAAATACCAAACTACCTAATTCTCATCATCAAATCGTACCTAACTCATAGAAAGCTAGTGGTTAGCGTAAATAATGAATTATCGTCTCCAAAAATAATCGCAGCTGGCGTTCCGCAGGGGAGCTTGCTTGGCCCACTCTTGTTTTCCATATATATAAATGACATACCTATTCCAAAAAACTGTCACATAGCCCTATATGCAGATGATACCGCTTGCTTCACAAGTAGCAAAAAACCAGACACTATTCTTAAAAATCTTGAATTCGCAATTAAAACAATGACTGAACACTACACTAAGTGGAAAATTCAAATTAATCAAACCAAAACAGACGCCATATTCTTTAGTGTTAGAAAGCATAAGCCAAGTTCAGATCTGAAAATCCCCTCTGGAGAAAGTCTGAAATGGCAGTCAGTAATAAAATATTTAGGAGTAACGTTCGATAAAAGAATGAGATGGGCACCTCACATTGAGGCAGCGAAATGCAAGGCGATGCGGGGTATATCCTCAATATATCCAATATTTAATCGCCATAGTTCTTTATCAACGATAAATAAAATAAAATTATATCGCGCGCTCATATTACCATTATTAACCTATGCTTCACCTGTATGGAATAACGCCTCGAATACTAACCTTTCCAAGCTCCAAGTAATACAAAATAAATCCCTAAAAATAATTTATAATACACCCATATATACTAACCTGAAAAAACTGCATGCCATATATAATATTCCGTTTGTTACAGACATTACTAACAAACTAACCAGTAGATTCTATGACAGAATCACTAATAACCATACTAACACACTTGTGAAGAGTCTCGGTGATTACAACAAAATGTCTATACCCTTCAGGTATAAACACAGATTACCTAAACACAATCTGCTTTAGGTCATCGACTTTAGAGAGTCTTTAATTAATATTATGTATTAGATGTATTATGAACATTTATAAGGATTGTAAATAGGTTTTTGAGCTCTTTTTCCTATTATGCTTTAGATTAACATTAGAATAATATAATACTGTGATTACTAACCAAATTAAATTAAATTGTAAAATAGAAAATGATCATTAGATCAGTAGCTATTAAAATAGATATACATAAGATGTATTGTGAACATAATTTCGTAATAATAAAAAGCATTTAAAAATCAAATCAAAAAAACTTATGTATGATCGTCAAATTTAGTAAACTACTTACTACTCTAAGGCTTAAAGTCTAAGCTGTAGACAGTTTTTAGAAGTAGTCGGAACCTTTGCGAAGAATTTTTTAGTATTCATTCACCCGATCGATTCGATTAGTATATTACATATTATATATGTATGTATTATAATAATATATTGATATTTTTAGATATTATTTATGAGATATTCCGGAGTAAATCCTAGTGTTGGTCAAATTAATATAAGATGCTATTTATACGTATTCATTATAACACATTGTATATATGTATGTACATATGTACATTTTATTAAATTTGCAAAATATTTATATTGACTGTAATAATCCCAAAATACACAAAAAATAAAATGCGTAAATTTTAATTTATTTGGAAAAAAGATGCTAAAATTGGCTTTCGTATGAGCGAACGTCCTGAGTCGACCTCAGGTGAACTGGTTCCTTGAAAGGACTTAAAGGGCACTTCACGATCGCGGCGAAAGTCATGGAGGGCAAGAGGTACGTCCTCCGAAAATGTTCCTTTGGCTCTTTTTTCAAATGTTGCATCTTCGTTGCTTTTATTGCGTGCGTTGCGTATAATCTCCTATGCGTTCTCCGAAAGAATTTTAATGGACGTCCACATCTCTGGCGGGATACCATACATACGCATTAAATATATTTACAATGAAAGCATTGAACAAAAATTAACACACTCAAAAGGACCATTCATGAATGATCCTTCTCCAGGCGGCATATCATTTGGTTAGATATGTACTTATGTGTACATGTAATACATATGTGAGGTCTGGTTCTTCGTATTTATACAGGTGTTATTTATGCCGTCATTAAAAAGGTCTGTGATAATTCGACCGCTGTTATTTTTCACCCACACACCCACACACACTGATCTATCCCAACGATGTTGGGTTAGGTCAAGCTTTGGATTAGGTCAATTCAAGTCGGTGGAAAAGTGAGGTAGGATGAGGATCAACACCGCAAACAATTTTGGGACTACTCATCCTTTCAATAGCACCACTTACGATATAATTTTCAATAACTTTCCGATTCCACTTTTAATATTTCGACAATCCTAAAACCATCTACATACATATTTGTAAATATACATATACATATACATATGTATATAATACATATGTATTTGCAAACATACATAGGTAGTCTTATTTTTTTTATCCTAAGCTTTTTTGAATAATTTGAATGATTACTCTTCGTTGTAAAAATTACAAATCAAAAATATTTAGTAAAAATTTTAATCATGATAAATGTTATTTTGCCTTATTTTTAAATTCGGCATACATATGTACCTACTATTACAAGTTTAGAACTTTTTCTGCTATATATTGCATTTTAGCAAACATTTTTACAATTTGCCATGTATGTATGTATGTGTCACAGTGAAATTATACATATTTCAGGTGAAAATATATTTTCACTAATGTTTCAGTGAAATTATACATATTTCAAGTGAAAGTATATTTTCACTGACGTTTCAGTGAAATCATAACCAGTTACATTCTCAGGGTTGGTTTTATTCATTTAAGATTAGATTGTTAGGGTTGGTATTATTTAAGGGTTAGGATAGGTTAGGTTAAGTAAGGTTCGGCCCTATTCATTTAAGATTGGTTTTTTAGGGTTAAACGTTTTAAATTCATTGTTTGATACATTTTCACTGCTTAAATTGGTGAAAATATTTTTTAACTTGAAATATGCTTTCACTGTAACATTTCACTGTAACATTTTCACTGTAACATTTCACTGTAACATGTTTGTACTATATACTATGTATAGACCATGTAAAATTTTCTGTGGCCGTAAAAATTTTCAAATCTTCGAACCTTTTATCACCCTTCAGATTCAGAGATTGAAGAACTTCTATTTTTGAAGCTTTAATTTTAATTTAGAAGTTAGGTCCGTAATTTTATCTACAAAATCGCTAAAACAAGGTAACAGAAAATTTGTCATTCTCATCTTCTGACACGAAGCTTTTTACTGTGTTTTGTAATTTGCCTATGATGAATACGGTTTCTATTATTGATAGGTTACTTTTTTGTTGTTGTTTATTTATCAAACTAATACGTGGCAAAAAAATGCTCTAGCAATAAAATTGACCTTTCATATAATCACTTTGAAGCTTTTGCCTTAAATATTTATGCTTTACGCCCAAAACAGATATAACATAATCAATGAATTCACAAAGACGTTGAACTCTACTATCGAAGCTTAGCCATCTAATGTGGTTGTAATTGAGAAATATATTATGTTTTTTATTGTTCACATATAGACTTAAACAAGTTAGACAACTTATTACTGCTAATTCCACATCTTCCATACATTTAATTACAGCTTTGCTAACTAGCACTTCTTGATGCACAGTACAATGCATGCGAGATGTTTCATTTTCACAGTCTTCGTTAAACAAATTTAAAACCCCCTTTTTTTCGCTCTTCATAACCGCTGCTTCATCAGCAGTTACAGCACACAAATTGTGCGTCGATACGTTTAACTTGATTAAATGCTCTTTAACACTATAAATATTAATTGAATTCTAGCGGTCTTTTAATAAAGTCTGGCACATAAAACTTTCAGTAAATTCACCTTTTTCAACATCAAAATATCTTGAAAATATTAAAATTTGGATGGTTTTTGTCACATCATTACTTTCGCCCAAACATAAAACTATAAAATGGGCTCTTATTAATGGATTTACTTATTTTAGGTATAGCCTATAAACTTTCCTATTTCGTTGAATTGAATTCAGTCAGTATTAAATAAAAATATTAAATAAAATACTCTATAAAGCGTTGGTGGCCGCAACAAAATGCTCTAGTGGCCGTACATGAGAACCACTGGTATAGATACATATCTACATATGTACATATTTAAACATACATATATGATCAATCGTTTTTTCTTTAGCGCTTTTTCTCTTAAATTCTTAAAAAAATCAATGTGATGGAACATTCCATGTGAGGTTTTTTTAATGTGAAACTATTTCATTCATAGGGTGAATTAACTTCTAAAACTGAGATTAAAATTAAAAAACCTACGAAAATCAATAAAATTTGCTATTTTCACAAACTTACATAAATGGGCTGGCAGCAGTGCAAATAGCTTTTTTAAAAATTTGATATTAATTTTACAAATTTCCCGTGATAAGAAAACAACTTTCAAATTCAATGTTTTCGATGTACCCTATTGGTAATGTTAACATATTTATTCAATCAAAATACTATTCGATAATATATAAGAAAACTTACAACAACATTAAGAAAAACCCAAAGAAACCATTTTACTAGAGAATACTACTAATATCAGTGGTGTTATCCCAATTTCGAAACAACGGGTTTCCTATATAAACATACATACATATATGTATAACTTACATATATTAATATATATGTATGTATAAAAATACCCACAATTTCAAATGAAATTCATAACAATTAGCGATACGGGCATATACATATTTTTTTTTAAATACAGATACATTAATTAAAAATGATTTTAAATAAAAGAATTAGTGAGAAATGAAACGGGTTTCCGGAAACTTTTGATTTTTAACAACCGGTTTCAGGAAATCCTCAGAAACTCAAGGATGACACCACTGCTAATAAGATTGTTTAATTACTATCCAGTATTAAATGCAATTATAACACATACTTTCTTATTGTTTCATATTTGATTTCTTTCATTATTACTTCACTTTTCTTTATAAATATTTTTAATATTATTTATATCTGGAGAGGTCTGGTATCATATTAAAAATATAGAGAACCCTTTGAATGCTGACGTCTTTTCTGTTGAAAGCCCGCCACGCAGAAAATTTCACCAACATTTCCAACTAGAATTATTTAGAAATCCAATATACATATCTTGCAACAATATAAAATAAAGAAAATCTGTTAATAAATTTAGATTTTCCAACACTAGTTCTATCTTCGGGGTGCCGAAGGCATCGGGGGCGCTGGGGGCGCCGGAGGCGTCGGCGGCGCTGGGGCTGAAGGCCCCGGAGCGACGGAGGTATCGGGGGCGTTGGGGGCAAAGGCGTCGGGGGGTCGGCGATGCACAAAACGTAATTCGTAATTCGTAATCACTTCGTAATTTGTCATTAGTGCATTAATTTCTTTCCGAAACCAGTCGATTCAATATCTTAAACTTTATTTTTATTCGAGTTTCAATTCCTTTTCGAAACCACCCGTTGAAATCAACGGGCCCAACACTAGTTTAGTATAATAATAGTAGCGAATTTTTAGCTCACAATTTTACCGATTCAAAATTTAGCACACTTCCAATTAACCCCTTTAAGCGAAAATAAAAAATAGTGTGGCCAGAACACTCTCCCAATAAACATGTTTCAATAGAAAATACTCTATATAAAATAGTATTAACAGTGTAAAAATACGTACGTTTGACTTTTGATTTGAACTGGACGACTACTTAGAGATATTTGAAAGCTGAAAAGTACTACAAATAAAAGATAAAATACCCGACTATAGATTACAATATTCATTTTGAACAGGAAATTGACATATTTTGAGACATCGACCGAACAACACTGAACTACACATTGCTACAACGTACTCTATTTTTGATTCGCACATTTTCAATAGAAATTTGCATTAGAGTTGAATTTTAAGAAGTGTCTTTTCAATGAGAATTCGATAAGAATCTAAGACCATTAAGTCGTTTTCTATCGTGACGAAAATCTTTTAACTATTAATAGATTGTTTTTAAACTACATAACGTTACAGATAAGGCTATTGTGTATTATTGAAAAAGGTCGCATTTGTTGTTCTTTTGAATGTTTTGCATTTGAAATATTTTCATCCTATTGAAATACAAAATTCTACCCTACTTTACCTAAAAATACATAATGTCAATAATGATATTTTACTACTGTAATGGCGTAGAAGAAAAATAAAAATAAACACGCCTGATAACGTCATCACGCAATTGAACGGGCGTGTTTAACTTAACATTCAGCTTATCTAAAACATATAGCTCGCGCAGCGAAAGCTGGCACGTACCAATACAAACACGTATATTGTATCCGTGAAGATATGAATAAGATTTTTTGTATCTGTTTTCTAGGACAATCAGTTGGTCCCTTTCATACGCACCCACTTTCCGAGCATGACAGAAACAACAATTATTTTTTGTATTGCTCGGTGATTTTTGCTCAGTGATCAAGTGTGCACTACAGGGTGATTTTTTCCAGTTTCACTGGTCAGTCACCGATCAACCCCCACAAACTGACGTAACGCGTTCTTATATTGTTTGCTAATTGGTTAATTGGAGTTAGTTCATTAGAATTAGTGGATATATGATAATAAAATGCTTTGTAATAAAATTGGATCTGGGAAAACACTAACGGGACAATCTCGCGAAATTGTGTATAATGTTTTCAACTATTTCATGCATCGTATAGTGAATAGTGAAAGTGACGAAAGAAATAGTTTTATGAAAAATTTATATGCTTCAACTGCGGAAGCGACTGGTGTTTCTAAAAGAAGTGTTCAGCGAATTGTTTGTGAAGTACGAAATCAATTTGTGGTGGCTAATAAACCGCCAACATCGCAACCTTTCTTTGCGAATTTATTTTATTATCTTTGTAACGGTCGGGACTTAATACTAGCCGACAAAGAAGAATGTCTATATATAATAATGAAAAGGACTGCATTATTATCAAAATTCGAACACTTTTAAAATCACTTATTTCCTGTTTAATATAATTTATATCCTATATTTTTTTCTCATTTTTTAATTCGTATTAATTTTTGCATACGTACGTTTGTTTTACTTATAATTTAAAAAAATGCTATTTATCATTTTATTCGTGGTATGTATTCAAATATTAAATAAATATGCCACCCAAATTATATCATAGATCTTAAAAACATTACACGATCGGTTGAAATAAAATATATAAATAACAGCCTGTATATGAAAAATGCATTTGTATGAGTACTGTGCACGCGCCTTCTGTAGCTAATAGACCTGTACCGATAATCAATTATTGACGAGGTTATACTTATTCATATTCACTTCTTTACAATCACTAATACTGTATTGCAATCACTAATACTGTAAGCTCCTCGAGCAAATCGGGAAATAAGGATTCGTACATCGTCCCATTTGAATTTATGTCATTTTAATATCCGAAATTTTTTTGAAGTCTTAAAATGAGAAGATTCGGATAGAGTGGGAGCTTTGCGGACAAAGCTTCTCCAAAATTATGGGGTGTCCAAATTTCAGTTCTGGAAGCTTGGGACGCGCTATCTCTACGTTTCAAATTCAGCAACTAAGTATCAAATCCCTGTGACGTAATTTGAGTGAATTTGGGTTTCTATTGACATAATATGATGATTAGATTAGTCAAATTGAATTTATTTTCTAAAAAATATTTTATATATCAAAATAAAAATGGAAAATATATACTTTATTGAGTTATAAAATATGAAAAAAATAAGCTTATTTTTGAAAAAAAATATATTAAATTGAAATTGGAAAAACAAACTTACAAAAAAAATTAAAAATTATTAATTATAAATTATAAAATAAAAAATTAGACAAAATAAGAGTATTTTTATAACATTTCATTTTTCTATTATTTTCATATACAACATGTGCTTTTTTCATATTATTATAATCTAATATATAATTTCGAAAGAGACTTTGTAACTATGTATAGTTGGGTGGGAAACAAAAACAAGTCAAAGTTTCCATGACGACAAATAAATTCGCCTCCGGCCCCAGGGGGCGCCGGATTCTGGTATACATATAATTTCGAAAGAGACTTAATATATATGTACATATGTATGTTTGTTTGTTCGTGACAGTCAATTTTATAAAAAAACAAATGAATATTAAAATAAATTTATATAAAATAAAGCTATTCAAATAAATTTAATAAAATCTTATAACTATAAGATTAGTCGTGTTTAAGTGGTTTATATTACAAATACCGAGCGAAGCCGGGTAAAACCACTAGTATATAATAATATGGAGTGGTTATATAGATATAACAAAATTCTATAATTGGGCTCTTTATGTTTATGCATTTCTACATATGTTGTCTGTTAAGTTAAATAAATAAATATAATAACAATAATCAACTTTATTTTTGAAAAAATTTCAATATTCAAATTTATATTTTGTATTACGTAAAAAGTCAAAAAGGCGCCTTCAAAGTCAAAAGGTCAATAAGGCGTCAAAAGGGAAATTTTTTTCCAAAAATCTTCACATCGTCAGCAAAAATCGTCAATCAAATTGTTTCACTAAAAAAACTATCAATTAACTTAATT
Organism: Arctopsyche grandis; assembly: GCF_051622035.1. Classification (NCBI taxonomy): domain Eukaryota; kingdom Metazoa; phylum Arthropoda; class Insecta; order Trichoptera; family Hydropsychidae; genus Arctopsyche; species Arctopsyche grandis. Next base: position 33,319,588 of record NC_135356.1, read on the forward strand.
TCTAACGACTGTCTTTTTACTAGCCTCTTCTTACCTTTTTGGGTTTCAGTGATTCTAAATTTGGGTTTCTGTGATTTTATCCGATCGTTTTCAAACTTTGCCATTTTGCTTGGTTTGGTCATCAATATACATATTTACTTTATCTATGCACGTAGTAACAATAGATGAAGATTTGTGATCATGAGAAAATTCTAACTCGAGATTTTGACTCATTCACACTATTTTTTCTACTCTTTAAATATGTGTGCTCTTCACGACAAAATTCAAATACATACATATAATCCTTGTATCAATGGAAAGTGGGATCTTTTCCTCATAGAAAAGTCAAAAATGTTGGAAAAAAGCCACACGGTTTTTCCACACCCCCGAACGTATCAAGCTGAAAATTTATACTTGTATTCTTTACATATATGTATACTAACTTAGAGTGAGTACATATGTATATGGTTTTTGATCAGAACGCAATTTTATTAAATAACTTAAACTTTTTTGTACCGAACTCGTCACACATGAAGATTAAATCCATCTCATTCTTTGTTTTGTGACAGATTCAGATTGATCCGATTTCGTAAAATCGTAACTTAAAACCTTTCTTGAAAACAAAAAATAAACACGAACCTTCGGAAAATATACGTTACAAATCTGTTTTTGATATAAAATAAAGTGGACGGACCTTTCTAACAATTCGCTCCATGGGACGAACAATTTCTAAAAAAACCAGTACGAATGGTCACCTCATATAAGATGTAGTTATACGTCAAAACTTATTCGATAATCTTTGCAATGGTGAATTTAAAATGTAAGGAACAACTTCTGGATGACTTGAAAGTGAACACCACAACCAGGATGAGTTGAAAATGAACGAAAACGAATGCGCACCCTATCGGGTGAGTGACGCGGGTGGGCCTGCGCGCCACAGTTTGGACACCACTCTCAAATTGAGCGGCTATATAAGACGAATAGCTGGTTTCCAACGAGCGACAAATGCACCAACGTCCTCCGACAGTGGATTGGTTAGTTCTGTGCTTCGGACATGTTCAACGCAACACTCTACCACAAAGCCAACAGTCTTCAGCGTCGCGACGCCACCGACGTCCTCGACAAATATCTGCATCTCGTCAAATGGAGGAAAGATGGTAAAGATGTGGTGCTGGACGTCGGATGCGGAGAGGGTGACGTCACTATTAACATCTTGCTGAAAAGGCTTCCGATTGATTTCCACTCGTTGACCGGTGGCGATTTGTCCGTCGAGATGGTGGACTACGCCAAGAGCTTCTACGCCACTGATAAAATTGATTTCATTCTCATGGATATCGTGGCCGAGCCCAAGCCTGAACACATTAATAAATACGATCATCTATTCTCGTTCAACTGTTTGAATTGGGTGCAAGATCAGGCGTGAGTTTTCAAATGGCAATTCCGTTGATTCCTTTCATCTAATATTTCATTCATTGTTTATATCAATTAAAAACAATCTAAATACATTTTGCAGTATTTTAATTAAATTTCTTGATTTTTTATTAACATTTGAATTATTACTAATATAAAATCTAAGATTATCTTAATTTTAAAAACTAAAACAATGTATAGTAAAATTTATAGTTTTTGTCACATCCTTATTTGAACATGTTTTTCCCTTTTTTTATTTTATTTTCAAAAATAATATAATATTTCTAATGTTTATATGGCCAATTTACTACATACTTAAACCAATTTTTTTTTACAAATCATTTATCCGTTTATTACTTAGTCATTTTAACAAAATAAATAAAAATGCATATGTTATCAGAATTGATAAAGGTTTTTCGTTCCAAATTGACTCTTTCTCATTGAAAATGAAAAAGGTTGAATTTGTAATGAAAAAGGGTCAATTTGAAATGAAAAGGTGTCAATTTAGAATGAAAAACCTACATTAATTCAGTATGAAATGTTGGCTTTTATTTCATCAATTTTTGTTTTTAGTTTCGCGATAAGTACATACATACATACTTTTTGATGAAGCCTGTCTTTCTTTTAAGAATGTAGTATAAAATTAAAGTATCCAAAATTAATTTTTGAATACTTTGACCCCTTTTTTCAAATTTTTCAAATTGACCCCTTTTTATTGTCTATTTGGAATCAAAAACCTATATTAATTTATCCTAACTACAGTATGAAATGTTGACTTTTATTTCGTATATTTTTGTTTTTAGTTTTTCGATAAGTAAATGCGTACATACTTTTTGATAAAAGCCTGTCTTTCTTTTAAGAATGTAGTATAAATTTAAAAATTAAATAAAATTAAATTCAGATTTTCTAAATTTATTTAAAATGCCGAAATACTATAATAATTTTGTTATTCATTAATCATAAATTAAATTTTTCTGAACATATATTTAACTTTGTATAATTCTATATTACATTTTCAATAAATAATAAATAATCTCCATGAATTGTTTATATATGTATTTTCAGATCTGCTTTACGATCGATGTACAATATGCTAAACGACACGGGCGATTGTGTGATAACCTTTACAGCAAAAAATCGTATTTTCGATGTATGGAAACTTATGTCGGAAGATCCAAGGTGGGAACAGTACATGAGAAATCACGACATGTACATATCACCATATAATAACTCCTTAAACCCTGCAGCAGATTTTAGGAAATTACTATTTGGAGCTGGTTTTAAAAATGTGAAAGTGCAAGTTAAACATAAAACCCACGATTTCATCGGACTGAAAAACTTACGAGGTATTTAAAAATTATAATAAAAACAATTCTCAATATAATGAATCATCAAATATATCTAGATGTTGTAAATACATATTTCACACATAAGTTTTCATATAATTTTATCTTTATTTTTCCAAAGATTCTGCAGCAGCAGTTAACCCATTCTTAAAATATATTCCTAAAAATCTGCATGAAGAATATTTGGATCATTATGTATATTATGCAGGTGAATTGGGTTTTTTAGAAGAAGACAATAATAATATTAGTGAAAAAGTACTTATACAATCAAATTACAGTTCCTTGATTGCATACGCCTCAAAAAGCTAAATAAATCATCGGTTTTTGTTCAATTATTAATATTTATGTAATTGCCATAAACTCGAGTTTTGATAGAAATCTTGAATAATAGGTAGTATACATTTAATTATAAATAAAATCTCAATTCATATAAATTAGTTCTTATTTAATCTGTTAATAATTTTTTTATTTGTTATATTATGTATAAAACAACCATATTTGTTATTTAATTAACACCTTACCGCCCGCTTTGACGCGTGGATTGTTTTCACCCATGTCCGGAAATGTGCGCGACTATTTTCACCAGAATCCGGGCCGATTTCAGTTTCAATAGAAAAAAAGCCTTTTTTGTGCATTTGATTACTTCTAGAATAATGATCGTATTGTAATGATATTTTGAAACAGTGTTCATTATATCACTCTGCAAACATCTAAAAATTAAAACCAGGGATTTTAAACTGGAGTACGCGAATTAATGTTAAAAAATAATGAATTACGTAAATGTCATCCGAATAGCCTATGAATATAAAAATAGCATAAAACTGAAGTTTGTAGTAGTGGACAGTAATAGACAGATCATGGTAAATCAAAATTCCAAAAATGTGAAGAATAAAATCATTTTTCACACATTTGAAAATGAGACAATTTGTGATAATTTCGGAATAATAGTTGCTTAGGATAATGTTTAAATAGGATATTTGAGTTTAATTTAAATTAACTGTAAAGTATAAGTATATTTTTTTAGTATCCCAAATCAACTAGTGAATCCTTGAGAACAGTATCATCTGTGTTTTAAATTTTTTAAAGATCCGGTGTTTCTTTAACTTGCATTTTTGTAAAGCAATATTTTGGTTTTAAAAAAGGCAACTATTTTTAAGAGGTCATAAAATTTATTTTCCAAGAATTATTCTCAAACTGTATTTTTTATGTAAATACATTAACAATTTTGATTCGGTGATTCTCTAACTTTTTTATTTAAAAAATACTCTTTAGCCATTAATAATTACGAGACGACATTTTTTTTTTTGTAAATTGCGAAAGTTCAAGACCAAGATGTCAAAATAATAATTTTAAACTCGGTGTTTCTCAAAGATTAAGTATTAATCTTGAAAAAGTATGGTTAGTGTTAGACAACACCAGCATCCACCGTATATACCCCAGAAGTGATACCAGCATACCCCAGAAGTGATACCAGCATACCCCAGTGAGTGAGCTGGTTGAACGTACAAACCATATTTTTAATTACTTACATTCATACTCACCAATGATGAATCCCACTGAAGAAGTTGCAATATTTAAAATATGATTAAATATTGACTAAGGTAACCAGCCTTTTTTTATACAAAAAATATTGTTGCGTACACTCGGATTAGGCCGAGTAAGTGCAATCGGATTAGGCCGAGTAGCATCCCAGAGACTGTGTGACCATTATAATTGGTTTCGAGGATTATCTCCCCCGAATGCACTTAGTGGGAGTAGCGGTAACTCAGGGTCGCATTCCGGTAGAGTTCTCAGAACCCACAGCGGTAGCGTGGGACATCTAGTACGTGACCATAACAATAGGCAAGCAAATCGGACGTTGAAGATGCCCTGAGAGACCTATCCGTTATAAGGCGGTACTTAGGCGATATCAAGACATTCTGGACGGAATCTCCTTAATCACCAATAAATGCTGTGAAACGACTTTGGCCTTTTACTTGGATCCTCCACCCACCCCTACGCAACAATATTTTCAAGTTGTAAATAAAATCTAGAAATATTCTCATTGTTTTTATGCTATGGTCTATGAATGATGACAAAATTTAAAATAAAATAATTTTTTGGACTAAGGTAACCATCCTTTTTATACAACATTTTTTTTAAAGCGAGAAAAACATCTTCAAATATTCCGATCTTCTTTATGATTAAAATTTAAAATACTATAAATTTTGATTAGGGTAACCAGGCTTTTTTATACAGCAAAATTTTTGTAGTGAGATTTAAATCGAAAAATATTCCCATCGTCCCTATGCAAAATTTAAAATAAAATAGATTTTTTGACTAGGGCAACCAACCTTGTTATACAACATTTTTTTTTAAGTCAGAAAACATCTCAAAATATTCCCATCATCTTTGTGATTAAAATTTAATATACTATAAATTTTATTAGGGTAACCAGCCTTTTTTATACAACGATTTTTTTTAATCGACAAAATAATCTAATTTATTTTGAAAATCTATTTTATTTTAAATTTTGTATAAGAACGGTGGGAATATTTTAATATTTTTGTTGTTGTATAAAAAAGGCTGGTTACTGTAGTCAAAAAATTATAGTATTTTATTTTAAATTTTAGAATAATTGAAAGCATTTAAACGATGGGAATATTTTTGGATTTTTTTGGTTAAACATACATACATTATTAACTGTATCTTGATTTCATCTAATTTTATTTTAAAATTATTAAATATTCAAATTTTTTAAAAAATAATTTTTTAACAACGATATACAAATTTTAAAATTTAAATTAAGTTTATTTATTTTTTAAATTAATATAATAATAAATTGTCATTAAACATTACTTACATATTATATTGATTGTTTTTTCACATTAAAAATTGTTGTATGAAAAGATTGGTAAGCCCTGTCTCAAAAATAATATTTTAAGCTTGCAATATTTATAGCATTAAGACTTTTAAATTTTATTTCCAACTCGAAAAAAATTTTGTATAAAAAGCCTGGTAACCCTAGTCAAAAAATTATCATATTTTTAATTTTGCAATAATTTATATCACAGAGATGATGGTAATATTTTTAGATGTTTTCTAGCTTTAAAAAAAATGTTATATAAAAAGTTTGGTTACCCTACTCCAAAAAACTATTTTATTTTAAATTTTGTCATCATTTATGGCATAAAAACTATGGGAATATTTTTAAATTTTATTTTCAACTTGAAGAAATTTTTTGAATAAAAAAAGGATGGTTACCCTAGTCAAAATATTATTATATTTAAAATTTTGCAATCATTTATAGCCCAAAAATGATTTTAATATTTTTTCTTTTTTTTTCTGACTTCATCTGATTTTGTTGTAAAAAAAAGGTTGGTCACCCCAGTCCAAAAATTATTTACAATTATTTAATTTTTACAATTATTTATAGCTTAAAGACGATGCAATATTTTTAGATTTTTTTTCCCACTTCAAAAATTTTTTTCTATAAAAAAAGGATGGTTACCCTGGTACAAAAAATTATTGCATTTTAAATTTTGCAATTAATTATATCGTTACGATTAGAGGTAGGATAGTCACAGTGCTATCCATTGTTCGGCAAACCTTTAACAATGCATTTACAACCTTTGAACAATACACGGCCCCCTCAGGCTCCGGTGACTAGTTACGTTGATGGAAATATTTAAAATTTTTTTTCTCAATTCAAAACTTTTATTATATAAAAAAAGTAAATCAAGATTTTCAGATGACCGATGATGAGATCATCTCAGCGTTAAAATAAATACATATAGATATACATACACACATATAGATATGTATGCATACATATATGTATGGGAATTTGCTTTTGTGTGCGTGTATGTACACAAAGCGCAAGCTAATTTTATTCACGTATATACGCGTGAGCGGACGTTAACGCAAAGTTTTTATTCACGCACATACGCGTGAACGGACTTTTACTCAAAGATTTTATTCACGCATATACGCGTGAGCGGACAGTAAAGTGTTAAGGTAATGTATCCAATAGTGAAAAGAAAATATTTAAAATGTCAAAAATTTTTTTTTGAATTTTTCACAATTCTAATAGGTGTGTATTTGTATTATAGATTTGTAAATAAATGTATTTCATAATATTTAAATCAGAATCATCTGAGAAATGTACGGTATTACTGTATCTAATTATTTTCTGTCTGTAAAAATTCCTTCCACATCCAATCATAAGTATCCATCATATCTTGAAATTCCAACAAATTGCTAGGTTGATTTTGACCCTTTTTGAACATCATTTGTCTGTTTCATATTCATAAATAGCTTTGATGTCTTTACGAGTTAAAAATTTAAGTGCTTCTGCAAACCCTTATTGCCACTCTATACATTGCTGAATGATTGAAACATTCAAATTGTAACAATCCAACACCATAAAATTCACTTAAAAATATTACGACAGTTATAATCATTCTGACACAACATTACATATTAAAATAATAGAACGATTACCTGAACAGTATTTTCTTTAATTTGAATATCATTCGCTAGTTCCACATAACGAATAACTTCTGTGTCAAATTCTTTAGATGAGGGCTTTTGTGATACATAGTCTTGTAAAAACTCCTTTCTAGGAATTTTCCACACTTGTTTAAAATTATTCCAACTCTCCAAATGCATATCAAAAATTTTCAATACTTGCTCTGATTCTAAAAATTAGTATCAGCATTGGAAAAAAAAAATCAAATACAAAAATATCTAAATAATTATAGTCATTCAGTACCGGGTATAATGAGTTCTTGATATTTCAGACATTCAATGTCTTCTTCAATTATTTTATTAAAACTTGAGAGTCCATCACTGGGCAATCCAAATTATACACACAATCGTGGAATAGTGTTGAAATTTTCTATTATTCTTTGAAAAATTAAACAAATCAGACTAAAAATCTGCTTCCGGTGAGGAATAAGACATATTTGTTCATTCATAATTTTTAAATTCACATTCAATAATGGTGTCGGTTCAACACTACCTTAAATTTAATAATTTTTATTCACAAAAACTATGTATATTTTATTTAAAAAAATATACAAACCATCTCCAGTCGAACTTTTGTACATATTCTTCATTGTTGTTCTGACGTTAAATATTACAGCAGTTTCTAAGAGATTATCAAATTGAAAAATATATTTCAACCCCAAAATAATATATTTTAAACTCCAAAATATATGGTATCTGAAAAACAAATTGTATTTAAATATATTAAAGTAAATATATAAAAGCACACAAACTTGTAATTATCATACATTATACCTAGTCAATAAATTCTTCGTATCATTATTTCTTCAAAAGACTTGCTGCAAATATATTCTATCAATTTCACTATTCTCGCGTGCCTTGTATTTATTCAAAATTAGTTGAATCTGAAATTCAAAGTACAAAACGGGTTAAATATTTAATGACAATAAAAAAAATTTGGATGTGACCAACCCATGACTTTATCTATGTATTTAAGGAATATAAGAAAGTAAATAAATATAAGAAACACGTTCACACATACCGGTTATGAAGGCATTTTCAATACAAATTGAGCACAAATGTAGGGAAACTTACACAGGACAAAAGTTCTACTTCCGGTTGTTGGATTTTGTTCGAAATTTGTTTATTACTTAAAATCACTATAATTATTATACGCATTAAATATCAAGAAAATGAAAATAATTTTAAAGGTCCAAATAAAATAATGAAATATTGTTTTAAAAAAATACTACTTCCGGTTTACGAATTCTGAAAATAACCTTATCAGCTCTAAGTTAGTACATAAAAAATACAAATATAAATTTTTCAGAGGTGTGGAATGAATCGTAGTCACAACATTTTTTACTTTTCTAAGACGAAAAAATCCCACTTCCAGTTTATTAAACTTTGTAATTTTTTTTAATTTTCATCACATTGATACAAGAATTTTTCGTGAAGAGCATACATGTTTAAGGGGTCGAAAAAAATAGTGGAAGATAAATCGAACAAAAGTAAAACGGATGCGTACCAAATTATACAAAACTTGCTTTTAAGCCTAAACTGCTAGATATGAAATTGTTTCCTGTTTCAGTTCCGGTTCCGGATTTCTTTTTCAGTTCCGGTTCCTGATTCCTGTATCTGTTCCGGATCCCGATTGCTTTTTCAGTTCCAGTTCCAAATTTCTTTACCAGTTCCAGATCCGGATTCATTTTTCAGTTCCGGTTCCGGATTATTTTTTCAGTTCCAGATCCCGATTCGTTTTTCAGTTCCGGATCAGGTTTCCTCTTTCAGTTCCAGATCCGGATTCTTTTTTTAGTTCCAGATCCCGGTTATAGATTATTTCTATCAACAATTCAACAATAACCGATTTCATTATTTTATATAACTAACCGTCAATTATTTTATTCAAAACAGCTATACATTTTATACAGTTTCTTTAATAATCAAATTGATTTCATACGTTATCTCAAACTAATGTAAAACATTGATTCTGAAAACTAAACAATTGGTAATATGAGTCAATATTTCTAAGGTTCTATACTGCATGATATCTTTTAATGGCGCCGTCCACACACACGATATCTACGGGTGATCGTCACCGCACCGAATGTTAAAAAGTCGAAAATGTTCGTTTACCATGAATACATATGAAAAACGGTTAGTATATATATCAGTGGCGTGCGGTAAAACTCTCTCTCCCCCCGTCGTACATCCTCACTTAATTTGCGCGAGCAGGATACAACAGAAATAAAGGATCAGGCTTTTCCTCCTGTATCCTGCGCGCGCACATTAAACAAGGCTTTATGACAAAAAGAGAGATAATTTCACCGCATGCCACTCATATATATTATATATACATAGTACCATTTAAGGTCTGTTCATACCTAGTCAGCACGTACCGACTTCAGCAGGTATCCGGCCGTACGAAAAGTATTCTTTGGTACATTTTAGAAAAACCGAAGGAGACTTCGGTTTTTCTTTTTTTTTAACATGGGATGCACATCAAAACGCCTCTGTGCTTTTTTATTGCCGTCTTGAGCGTCTTCTTCCAACAACAGCGCGATTATATGTACATAATTTTTCGTTCGATAAACGTCGAAACATTTTTGCTGACTTGTATTCTGACGCGTAGCTACGAATGCACGTGTATGCATTCATATTGCAAGTACTCGACAATACGACGTAAGCAATATTGCGCCGTATCGTCATGGCCTCTAATGTATAAGTAAACCGATTTTGCCTTGCACTCGGCCAAATTGCTGTAAACGTGACGTGACCGCGACGTGTAGGTAGATATGAATAGAAATGTAATAAAATGACATATTTGAAACGGAGTCGTACAGTGCTGAAGCCGTGCAGTGCTGTTAAGTATGAACAGACCTTTACCATGCACCCTTTTTTTTTGATCTTTCGACTTGAGATCTTTCGATTTTCGATCTTTGCCTTCCAATATTTGCTTTTTCGGGCTTTTCACTTTCAGTCCCGTGAGGTAGACCCCGTGTGTGTGGACGGCGCCATTTTGCCATTACCTATATAAAAATGACAAATATTATAAATAAATATCGCCTTTTTCTCATAATTATATCTAACGTCATTCGATTCAATATATTAAGCCATAAACATAAAAAGTCAGTCGAATTTATTAAATATGAAAAAAGAAACAAACTCTGTGCTGCAAATACCACTGAGTCTCAAAAATAAATTGCACTCTGCATAAAATGTGCAAATAAAATGTAAAGTGGTAGCACTGCGGAGTATTTTTCCAATGGCAACACTATGAAACTTGACATTGACAGTGACACTAGCAGCCGACAAACACATTGAATGTGTCCAATAAGAGATTAATGTCATTGAACGGTAAGCGACGATGTGGTATCAGGTATCCCGAGATCATCAGCTCGCGTTACAAAAGCAAACGGAAATGGGTGTAGAGAACAAATACCCAGTCAATGACCCAATCGTCAACTCCTCAAATCTGGAACTATCGGACCCAACACCGGATATACACTCGCTCTTCATTCAATTCAACCATCACTTCTTCTGGGGTCGACAGCCATCCGTAGTCGTACGTTAGAGTAAACGAATGTACTCTTGTGCCGGCATATTCAAGTAACTTGTGAACATACTATTTCCATTTACTACAACATACTCTATTATAATTCGCACATGTTCTAAAGAAATTTGCATCAGAGTTGAATTCTAAGAATTGTCTTCAATGAGAATTCTATAAGAGAAGACCATTAAACAGTTTTCTATCGTGACGAAAATCTTTTAACCCTTTGCCGGCGGCAATAAATATAGCGAATAAGCCCTGTACGCGGCGGCACCTTTTTCGCGAATTTGGCAATCGAGTTTTCGACCTTAAATACAGATTTTAATATTTACTCAAGTAACCAGATATGTTAATTAACACATAAAGTATTATTTGAAACAATAAAATACATAACATATCTCGTAGTTTTGGATTAATTGTCAAATAACCATTCTTTATAATTGTATGAAGACGTGACGTCACATAAACGAGGTTTCAGTATGGTTCCACAAAAAACTAATTTTTGACTGGTATATATTCATTTTAAGCAAATTGAATAGATGGCATTCAACTCTCAGTAATATATTCAACCAATTTTGAACCTTAAAACAGTTGAAATAGGCGCATAAAAGCCTCAAAATCCCGTGCAAAGTTCAGAAATTCTATGGAAGACAACCGCACTACAGACTTGTCGCCCAAAGCTTCCATATAAGACGGCCGCGGGCTAACAGTTAACTATTAATAGAATGTTTATTAAACTACATAACGTTTCAGATAAGGCTATTGTGTATGATTGAAAAAGGTCGCGGTTGTTGTTCTTTTAGCTGTTATTATTTTATAACCTTTGCCAGCTTGAACAAGAATTACGACGCCTACGATTATGCTTCGAAATCTTGGAATGATCTAGCTTTGCTCATTATTATGAGGTGTTCTAATTTCAGTTCTGAAAGCGTGGGACGCGTTATCTCTACATTTTAAATTCAGAAACAAAGTTATAAATCGCTGTGGTGTAATTTGAGTGAATTTGGGTTTCTTTTGACATAATATGATAATTAGATAATTAGACTATACAACTTCTATAAAAAAAAATTTTTTAGAATACATAAATTCAGCAAATGATGAATTATTCCATATGTGTAAAATCTCTCAGAAGAAATTTTACTTTGATTGCTCAAAATTAATTATGATTAATCATGATTGCTCTAACTTTTAAAACTTTTCAGGAAGAAAATATGTTTTCTTGTTAACATTTGAAATATCTGCCATCAAATGTTTGATTGATCAAACGAATTCATTAAATATGTTTCGTGGACCTACAATACATATACAAAAAATGAGAATATACTCACTGTTCAGACTATGTCTGATGATCGGCTTTCGTGGCTTTACGACCCACGATTTGGCCGATATATTTTTGTGCTGGCCACCCTGAGTCAGCGGTTGGCACACAAACTGACAGTTGTCAATAGCGGTTTGGCGCGTAAACACCCCGTTTTTACGGGGCCCACCTCGCCACCGAAATCACCAGCTAGAGGCTGGTGAGGGTTGTGACGATACTTGGAGACCAGCTCCAGTATCCGTCCGGTGTGCACCAGAGGAAGCTTGGTCTGTCTTCGTCCAGAAGGCAGACAACTGAGCTACGCGTGGCCAACCTCAAAAGGCACGCGTGGTTACTTTGTTACTCCCTCCCCCCTGTCCCCTCTGCTTGATCTCTGTATATATATATATATATATATATATATATATATATAAAATACAGTCACCATACAAACAGAATTACAACCTGTTTTCATTATTATACAATTTCCTCCCTTTTTCCACATCACGCATCCCACGCACATTACGAAGGAGAAAGGGACATAGCAGAGCAGCCGACATCAGCAGAGACCAGACCACCGACGACGAAGGAAGGCACCTTGAGGAAACCAGCCCCGCCCAAGCTTACCACTAGCTATCTCAGAAAACCGACTTCCGGGGTGCTCTCGAGTTGAACATCCCTGGAGTTTGTACACTCACTACAATGAATATTGATGTATTCAACTACATAAAGTATAAGGGCTGCTTTTTACAAGTCCAATTATTAAATTAAAGTGACCATTTTACGTGTTTTTAGGCTATTATAGTAATAATAACTTTTTAATCCAAACCAGAATGAGAATAATGCAATCTCCATCGTCCATATAAATCTAATATATAATTCCGAAAGAGACTTTGTAAGTTTGTATCTTTGGTTGGGAACTTCGTAAACAAGACAAAGTTTCTATAACGAAAATTTAATTGGTTGAATATTATATGTTTTTCGATTAAAATAAATTTAATAAATAAACAAATGAAAATTTACTATGAGATTCGCCATGTTTAAGCTGTTTATATTACAAATACTGAGCGAAGCCGGGTAAAACAACTAGTGATATATGTATATAGATAATACAATGAATGATAAAATAAATAATAAATCTAATATATAATTTCGAAAAAGACTTTGTATGTATGTAAGGATTGGTTGGGAGCATCGAAAACAAATCAAAGTTTCTATGACGACGATATCGATTCTGTTTTCGATTTCGATTCCGTTTCCGGATTACTTTTTCAATTCTTTTTTATTCAGGTTTTAAGATTTTAAATTTTTCAAGTTCTAAGATTTCGTCCATCCAAAATCATGTTGGGAACAAAATGAAGACCTAGACCGTATAGGAAAATCAAAACCATTGATTTACTCGTATTATACTGTATGTTATGTTCTGCATCACAACACGAGCAAACTTCCAGAAGTCGATCCAAAACCAGGACATTTTTTCAAAAGAATGTTTCTAAATACTTGAATTATTAAAAACGATAATGAACATTAGAAAATCATGATTGCACATTTATAGAAATAAAAAAAAACAATGTCAATAATTATAAACAGGCCCATCCCAAGGATTCTGCAGGACAGATACCCAAAAAACCAGAACTGTACTGGTAGAACCAGTATGAACGGTCACTTAATATTAGAAGCAATCATACTTCAAAACTTATTCTATCCATCTAGTATTGCCATGCCACACTTATCAAGTTCTTACAAGTAAAGCAAAGAAGTAAGCAACACCTTCCCATGATGATGCTGGCACAACCTGGATGAGTTGAAAGTGAACCATTAAGAATGCGTACCCTATCAGATGATGAGTGACGCGGATGGGACTGCGCACCACAGTTTGGATACCACTCTCAAATATCCACCCAGCATTGAGCGGCTATATAATACGAAGAGGTGGTTTCCAAGCGAGTGACAAATGCACCAACATTCTCCGACAGTGGATTGGTCAGTTCTGTGCAACGGTCATGTTCAACGCAACACTCTACCACAAGGCCAACAGTCTTCAGCGTCGCGACGCCACCGACGTCCTCGACAAATATCTGCATCTCGTCCAATGGAGGAAAGATGGTAAAGATGTGGTGCTGGACGTCAGATGCGGAGAGGGTGACGTCACTATTAACATCTTGCTGAAAAGGCTTCCGATTGATTTCCACTCGTTGACCGGTGGCGATTTGTCCGTCGAGATGGTGGACTACGCCAAGAGCTTCTACGCCACTGATAAAATTGATTTCGTTCTCATGGATATCGTGGCCGAGCCAAGCCTGAACACATTAATAAATACGATCATCTATTCTCGTTCAACTGTTTGCATTGGGTGCAAGATCAGGCGTGAGTTTTCAAATGGCAATTCCGTTGATTCCTTTCATCTAATATATCATTCAATGTTTATATCTATTGCAAACAACCGAAATACATTTTGCAGTATTTGAATTAAATTTCTTGATTGTTTATTAACATTTGAACTATTACTAAGATGAGTCTAATTTCAGTCCTTCAATTAAGGTCAGCTTAATTTTAAAAAATTAAATCAATATGTAGTAAAATTGATAGTTTTTGTCACATCTATTTAAACTGTTTTTCTTTTTTCAAAAGTAATGTAATATTTTTAATGTTTATATGGCCAATTTATTACATACATAAACCAATTTTTTTTACAAATCATTTATCCGTTTATTACTTAGTCATAATAATAAAATAAATAAAAATGCATATCTTATCAGAATTGAAATAGGTTTTTCATTCCAAATTGACCATTTTTCATTTCAAATTGACCCCTTTTTACTGTCTATTTGGAATGAAAAACCTATATTAATTTATTCTAACTACAGTATGAAATGTTGACTTTTATTTCATATATTTTTGTTTTTAGTTTTTCGGTAAGTACATGCGTACATACTTTTTGATAAAAGCCTGTCTTTCTATGAAGAATGTAGTATAAAATTGAAATATTCAAAAATTAAATTCAGATTTTCTAAATTTATTTAAAATGCTGAAATACTATAATAATTTTATTGTTCATTAATCATAAATTCAATTATGCTGAACATATATTTAACTGTGTATAATTCTATATTACATGTACAATTATTTATTTTCAATAAATAATAAATAATTTCCATGAATTGAATATATTTTCAGATCTGCTTTACGATCGATGTACAATATGCTAAACCACACGGGCGATTGTGTAATAACTTTTATAGCAAAAAGTAGTATTTTTGATATACGGAAACTTATGTCGGAAGATCCAAGGTGGGAACAGTACATGAGAAATCATGAAATCTACGGATCACCATATAATAATTCCTTAAACCCTGTGGCAGAATTTAGGAAATTACTATTTGGAGCTGGATTTAAGAATGTGAAAGTGCAAATTAAACATAAAACAGACGATATCATCGGATTGAAAAATTTACGAGGTATTTAAAAAAATGTTACAAAAACAATTTTTAATATAATGAATCATCAAATATATTTCGATGTTGTAAATACATATTTCACACATCTGTATGTATCTTCATTTCACCCAGTTTATTTTTTCATAGATTTTGCAGCAGCAGTTGACCCATTCTTAAAAGATATTCCAAAACATTTTTTTTTTTTTTTTGGTGCCATCTTATCGATTCCCGATAAATCATCACCAGCGATATCGTTGCTCTTCAGATCATGTACGGGCACTACGGAATCATCACTCCGTCCCCAAAATTGTGAATTGGGCTTCTGAATCTCTCACATTCAGAACACCAATTCATGAGGCTTTTTTCGCTTTAAACGCCTCTGCTGGTGAGTTGTGTCCAATAGCTGCAACGCTTCTATGTTAGGGTGACGGTGCAGTCTCAACTCGTGCCTCCCGGCGCATTCTCGAATGACTTCTTTTACTTTTTTGATTTTAAGGTCCTTGTGGATCTCTTCATTTGTGACGAAGCGATATGCATCGGTGATAATCCTCAAAAACTGGTTTTGACATCTTTGCATTTTTTCGATATTGGATGGCTTACTGCATCCCCACAGTTGTATGCCATATGTCCATATTGGCTTCACGATTGCCTGGTATATCAGTTTTTTGCATTGTAGGTCTAATTTGGAGTTTCTTCCTATTAGCCAATGCATTTCTCTTTGTTTAATTCGAATCTGTTCTATTTTTTTTTATGTGATGCCTCCACGTAAGCTTTGAGTCAAGATGCAGTCCTAAATATTTGGCTGACAAAGCTTGTGGAACTTGGATTCCGTTTATGAAAGTCCGAGTGCTGACACTATTTCGTCGCAGTGCAAATGTGACCTGCATTGATTTTAGCTCGTTGAGTTTCATTTTCCAGTCCTTGGTCCATTTGCTGATCTTGTCCAGTGCACGCTGCAGGCGTTCAAATGCTTCCTTCTGCGACTCGCTCGATGACATAATGACTGTGTCATCTGCAAATGTTCCAATGAATGTCTCTTCGCTTGTCGGAAAGTCAGCAGTGTATATCAGGTAGAGTATAGGCCCTATTACGCTTCCCTGTGGTACTCCTGCAGAGGCTGTGAAAAAGTTAGAGAATGCCTCCTCATGAGCAACTCTGAATTTGCGTCCGGATAAGTATGATTCCAGTAATTTGACATAATTTCCAGGTAATGACTTGCTGATTTTGTGGATAAGTCCTTCGTGCCATACCCTGTCGAAGGCCTGTGAGACATCAAGAAATACAGCCGGACAATACTTTTTTTCCTCTAGCGATTGCTCTATTTTTGAAATAACACGGTGCACTTGATCGATGGTAGAATGTTTCGACCTAAATCCAAATTGGAAGTCGGGAACATCGATTAAGGGCTTGAGTCTTTTTAATAATAGTTTTTCGAATAGCTTAGAGATCGCAGGCAACAAGGATATTGGTCTGTATGATGTTACTTGTTCGGGTGACTTTTCTGGTTTCTTCAACATTATGATTTGAGCAGTTTTGAAGCACTCTGGCACATGCTTGAGCCGGAAACATGAATTGTATAAGTATGTTAGCATGATAATAGCCTTTTTCGAAAGTTCCTTGAATAGTCCCGGTGAGATTTCGTCAATTCCAGGTGCCTTTTTAGGATTTATATTGTCATCTATTTCTTTAGCTACTTCCATAGGGGTGACAGTTTTGATTAGTTGCTGTGGTTGATACATTGGTGTATAATCAGCATCAGATTGAATATTGTGTGGTTGGAATACTGTCTCTAAGTGTTGTGCAAACAGCTCAGCTTTTTCTTTGTTGCTTCTTATCCACTCTCCTTGCGCATTTTTCAGAGGTGGTATTTGTAGAATTGGTCGTTTGAATTTCCTAGTTGCTTTCCATAGTGAATGATTTTTATCAGCTGCAGGGCCCAAACCTTCCAAATATTTTTCAAAACAATTTTGTTTGTGCTCTTTAATAAATCGGTTAACTTTGTTACTTATGTGGTTAAATTCTCTTTTGTCTGCAATATTTCTGGTTCTATGCCATATTCGTCTTGTTCTACGTCTTTCTTTAATCAATTGTCTAATTTCCATGGGGTAATTAATAATTTGGTCTGGTTTTTCTTTTGGTACAGGTGTAGCTTCTTTCGCAGCCTCTCGTACAGAGTCAATAAAATTTTGAGTGTGTAGTTCGAGATCTTCTATAGTTTTAAGTTTCACTATTAAATTTATTGATTGGTCTAGTTTTTTCCTGAACATATCCCAGTTAGTGCGTTTATTTGTCAGGTTCTGTCTCCTTATTCTTTGAATTACCAGTGTGCTCAGTGTCATTAGCACTGGTGTGTGATCAGAAGTAAGGTCCTCTATTCCTTCGACCTCAATGTGGTTTGGGGCTATTCCTTTGGATATAAAAAAGTCAATTAAATCTGGTACCTTTTTACTGTCGGTCGGCCAGAAGGTTGGTTTTTGTGAGGAATGATACTCGCACGAGGAGCTCTGAATCGCGTATAGAAGGTTGTTTCCTTTACCAGGAGTTATAAGTCGTGATCCCCAAGCTGTATGTTTAACGTTGAAGATGATAATAATATTAGTGAAAAAGTACTTATACACTCAAATTATAGATCCTTGATTGCATACGCCTCAAAAAGGTAAAGGTGGCCATCGGTTTTTGTTCAATTACAATTCAATATATAAGAATTTCTGCTATTTATTTATTATATTTACATTAATATTTATGTAATTGCCATAAACTCGAGTTTTGATAGAAATCTTGAATAATAGGTAGTATACATTTTATTATAAATAAAATAGAAAAATGTTTACTTCGAAAATTAAAGGCGAAAGTAACCGTCAACGCTTTAATAAGCAAATTCTTTTCAATGGTTTTTAATTTATGTCTGTTTTTTTGTTTGTTTGTGTTTTTAATTTTAATTTATAATTTGTAAATAAATCTATATCAAAATAAAACATGTATATTTAATTATCAAAAGGACTTTTATTTCTGTAATAATATGTGATGACCTTGATTCTATTCCGAGCGTATTAATAGTGTACGCATTTGATTTTTAAATGCTTTTTATTATTACTAAATTATGTTCACAATACATCTTATATCTATTTTAATAGCTACTGATCTACTGATCATTTTCTATTTTACAATTTTAAATTAATTTTGTTAGTAATCATAGTATTATAATGTTAATATGTACAGCGTAATAGGAAAAAGATATCGAAAACCTATGTAGTGTACGCATACAATATTGCGTAGTTATGAAAACGGTAGGCGTGTTATTGACACAAGAAATGTATTGGTAAATTGTATTAAAGGCACTTCTATTATTATAACATTTCTCTGCCCTCTGCAGTTACGAAACTACAAAAAAATGCATGAAACGCAAATCTTCAAATCCACATCTATGATTAAAAAAGCGAGATTGGCAATATATAATTAATTTCATCTAATATTAAAATAATAATAACTAAATAAACTGGAAAAAAAGAAAGGAAATACTAGCTTATAAAGGAAGGATTTTAAATGTTTGTTAAGTTTACGCTTTTTACAAGGTTTTTTTATAATTCTTGTAATATGCCTATGCATCTTCTTTAATTTTTGTTTTATTTTATATTTATTTCATAAGACTAAAACGCCAGAGCGCCCAAATCTTTTGTAAAAGGTAAAAAAGATTCATACAAGGAAATAAACAAATCTGGCAGCCCTAGTATATTATCATGGCTAGAGCGCGGATAGAGAGCGTGCTTTTTCCAGGAATCGGGGCGGTTTGGCTCTATTTACAAAGCTAGAGTGCAAAAAAAAAGGTTCGGTGAACCTTTAACAAAGCATTTACAACAATTGAACAATGGACGGCGCGCTTTGGGTCCGCTCACTAGTCATGGCTACTGCCAGCATTCTTCATAAACATTTCTGTGTAAAACATTTCTATGGGTGGCACCGAATATTCAATTATATTCATAACTAATTACACCGAGCAACAAAAAATCACGTTTTTGAGTTACCAGAGCGGAGACTAACCAATCTTTACTAAGTTTAACCCACTTAATTTGAATAATTGATAATGATTTTTGTTGATTAGTGATCGTTTACGAAATATGAGCGTTTAAAAAAATACGTGATTTTTTCATTTTTTTGGCTTGATTTCATCGTCATCATTGTTGGCTCAGAGAAGTGTTATACAATAGAAGTGCCTTTTTGAACAAATACCCTGTGTCAAACGCGTTCACAGTACTATAATAAGTAATAATAGTTGTCTCTGTCACGCTCGTAAGCGTGTCCGCGCGCGAGAAAGAGTCAGAACATCGTGTCTACGCGCCAGCTTTTAATTAACAGACCTTTTTTCACGAACGCAGTGTGGCTACAGCCACACCGCAACCGTCGACACTTTTGATGCCTTAGGGCACTTCTATTGTATAACACTTCTCTGGTTCAACTCCCGTATTTCACTTTCAATAATGTATTTATCGTATGCAGATTTTACTATCACGAATCTTAAATCGATTTGTGCGAGATCTCCAGGATTTTGTAGCAAATTGTGATAGTCATTAAATACCAGAGAAATGTAATGCGGGCTCTTCACTCGCGTGCGAACACAGCGCGAAATCGCGCCGCGAATCTGCGAGTGAAGTGACAGCTTTTTACTAACATATTTTTACTTTGTTCGTGCCAGTGGCGTAGCTAGAATTTTGGGCCCTGATGCAAAAATTTCTCCCCACTTCCTGGCCAGTTTGTTCGCTTCTGATTTTATTTATTCGTATGAATTTCGTAATTTACTAACATTCTCATATATACGATCAAACACCAAAGTGGCTTCGTCTAAACTTTAAAGTAAGATCTCGTTTTTGCAATCGATGTTCTACTCGAGGGCTACACGCCTGATTTGTTATTGACACGCCTACTTGCCACGCCTTAGCAGTGGTGTACGGTGAAATTGTTTCATATCGAGCATGGGCCGTATGCTTTGTATCATTTATGCACAATGGTAATTACGCCACTGGAAGTGTTGCAATTTGGAATTTCCCCGCTAAAAATGGGGCACGCCTCCAGCCGCGAAACGTAAACACTCACACACTCAAACACTCACATTTCCGGCTTACGGCGCGAGTGAAGCTTTCCAGTTTAGTTTGGGTGCTCAGAGTAGAGGTAGGATAGTCACAGTGCTATCCATTGTTCGACAAAATTTTAACAATGAATTTACAACCTTTGAACAATACACGGCCCCCTCAGGCTCCGGTGACTAGCTCAGAGAGAATGGAAATATTTGGGTGCTCAGCGAGAATGGAAACCAGTCGATTCAATATCTTTAACTTTATTTTTATTTGAGTTTCAATTCCTTTTCGAAACCACCCGTTGAAATCAACGGGCCCAGCACTAGTAATATATATAAAAACGGACTGTCGCTAAATATACATGTATATATGTATATATATTTGTATTTGACGGACGATCAACCATCAACCAGTATGGGGAACAATTTTTTTTCATTTTTTTCATATTTTTCATTTTTTTCAGTTTTTTCATTTTTTTCATTTTTGTGCTTCAGGGCGCCGAGGGCGAAGGCCCCGGGGTGCCGGAGACATCGGGGACGCTGGGGGCCCTGTGGGCGAAGCCCCCGGGGTGCCGAAGGCATCGGGGGCACTGGGGGCGAAGGCCCCGGGGTGCCGAAGGCATCGGGGGCGCTGGGGGCGAACCCCCTCGGGGTGCCGAAGGCATCGGGGGCGCTGGGGGCGCCAGAGGCATCGGCGGCGCTGGGGCCGAAGGCCCCGGAGCGACGGAGGCGCCGGGGGCGAAGGCCCCGGGGTGACGGAGGCATCGGGGGCGTTGGGGGCAAAGGCGTCGGGGCGTCGGCGATGCACAAAATGTAATTCGTAATCACTTCGCAATTTGTAATTCGTAATTTCTAATTCGTGCATCAATTTCTTTCCAAAACCAGTCGATTCAATATCTTTAACAACTATTTTTATTCGAGTTTCAATTCCTTTTTGAAACCGGTTCGGTGATTACTAGTCAAATGTGAACCTGTCACAGGACAACTGGTCGCTCTAGATCGGTCACTCGTGATCATCCGTCACGCTAAAACTGGTCACGAGAAAACAAGTCACACGCTAAAACTGGTCACGAGAAAACTGGTCACACGCTAAAATCGGTCAACCAGTTTTAGTGTGACGGGTGATCACGTGTGACCGATCTAGAGCGACCGGTTGTCCTGTGACCGGTTCACATTTGACTAGTAATCACCGAACCATATACTTGAAATCAAAATAAAACTATTTAAACATGTTTGCATAAATAATGAGTAGATATCGATTAATTATATTTATAGAAATTTTTTATGAACAACTCAATAATAACCGATAGCATTATATTGTGTAATTAACCGTCAATTATTTTATTCCAAATAGCCATAAATTGCATACCTTTAAATAATAAAACTGATTTCATACGTTATCCTAAACTAATGTTAAACTTTGATCCTGGAAACTAAACAATTGGTAATATGAGTGAAGAGTTCTATACTTCACGGTATCTTCTAATCTGCCATTAACTATATAAAAATGACAAATATTATAAATAAATATCATCCTTTTCTCATAATTATATCTACCGTTATTCGATTAAATATAACAAGCCATAAATATAAACAGTCAGCCGAATTCTTTAAATATGAAAAGAGAAACAAACTAGGTGTTGTGAATAGCACCGAGTGCATAAAATGTACAAATAAAATGTGGTAGCACTGCGGAGTATTTTACAAATGGCAGCAATATGCAACTTGACTAACAACCGACAAATAAAAGTATACAAAAAGAGATAAAAAATTAATATCATTTAACGGTGAGTGACGATGTGACGTCAGGTACCCGAGATTATCAGCTCGCGTTGCAGAACAGACGGAAATTGGTGTGGAGAACAAATACGTAGTCGATGAAAAAATCGTTAACTTCCTAAATCTGGAACTATCGGACTATAACTTTTAATAGATTGTTTTAAAACTACATAACGTTACAGATAGGGCTATTGTGTATTATTGAAAAACGTAAAGGAGGTATGTAAAAAGGTCAAGTTTGTTGTATTTTTAATGTAATGTTTTATAACCTTTGCCAGCTTGAATAAGAATTGCGACAGCAACCATTATGTTTCGAGATCTTGGAATCATCTATTTTGATCCTATTGTAACTATTACCTATGAACTATTGAATTTCCGTTTTGTGTACTGTTTTGTTTGCATAATTTAGATGAAATTGTCAATCCAAGGTGAGCTGGCGAAGGAATATTAGGATTCTAAGTGAAATTATTAAGTTCAAAATAAAAGTGAATGCTTTCAGAGATAATATTGATAATATTTTAAGAGATATATTATTAATATATGTAATTGCAAATAGCTCTGCAGAGGCAGAACGAGGATTTTCGCTCATGAATACTATTTGTTCAGAAAAAACAGGGCAAATTTAAGTATTAGACACATATCAGACTTAGGGCCGGGCCGCACCATAGTTGCGCGACACGAAAAAATGTATGGAAATGTGTGCGACGAACAAGTTGACGGGTGTGGCATGTCCCATCTACCTGCATGCATTGGTCTGGTCGCTCGCAAGTCGCACGGTGCGGCCCGGCCCTAAATGAACATTCATTTGATATATTTGCAACTAACTTCATGGGATTCCGCACCATTCGTTAAATCATAGCTCAGAAGTCACCATAACTTTCGAGTGAAAATCAAAACACTATTTGGAATGAATCTGATAAAACCAGTACGAATGGTCAACTTACATGTAATAGATGTAGTTATACGTCAAAACTTATTCAAAATTCTTTATAACGGTGAATTAAAATGTAAGGAACACCTTCTGGATAACTTGAAAGTGAACACCACAACCAGGATGAGTTGAAAGTGAAACAAAACGAAAGTGCACCCCATCGGGTGAGTGACGAGGGTGGGACTGCGCACCACAGTTTGGACACCACTCTCAAATTGAGCGGCTATATAATACGAAGAGGTGGTTTCCAGCGAGCGACAAATGCACCAACATCCTCCGACAGTGGATTGGTCAGTTCTGTGCAACGGTCATGTTCAACCCAACACTCTACCACAAGGCTAACAGTCTT
Source organism: Arctopsyche grandis (assembly GCF_051622035.1). Classification (NCBI taxonomy): domain Eukaryota; kingdom Metazoa; phylum Arthropoda; class Insecta; order Trichoptera; family Hydropsychidae; genus Arctopsyche; species Arctopsyche grandis. The sequence goes on from NC_135356.1 coordinate 33,343,225, forward strand.
CAGCGTCGCGACGCCACCGACGTCCTCGACAAATATCTACATCTGGTCGAGTGGAGGAAAGATGGTAAAGATGTGGTGCTGGACGTCGGATGCGGCGAGGGTGATGTCACCATTAACATCTTGCTGAAAAGGCTTCCGATTGATTTCCACTCGTTGACCGGTGGCGATTTGTCTGTCGAGATGGTGGACTACGCCAAGAACATCTACACCACTGATAAAATTAATTTCGTTCTCATGGATATCGTGGCCGAGCCCAAGCCTGAACACATTAATAAATACGATTAATAAATACAATCGAAATACATTTTGCAGTATTTTAATTAAATTTCTTGATTGTTTATTAACATTTGAATTATTACTAATATAAAATCTAAGATTATCTTAATTTTAAAAACTAAAACAATGTATGGTAAAATTTATAGTTTTTGTCACATCCTTATTTGAACATGTTTTTCCCTTTTTACTTTATCTATGTACGTAGTAACAATAGATGAAGTTTTATGATCATGCGAAAATTCGAAATCGAGATTTTGACTGATTCGAACTCAGAATCGATCACTGATCACGTTTTCATGATCTAGAAAAAATGTGTGTGTGTGTGTGTCTGTGTGGTTGTGTATTTTGGGGATATTTTTAACACCGTTAGTCCTATCGAACTGAAACTTAGTATCGGTTACTGAAATTCTTACTGACACGACGTAAATTTTTTTCAAATTTTTAAGTTGACCGGAAATGGTACCTCGCCTTATAGGTGTCCTCTTTTTTTAAGTTTTTGAATTCAATCATCTCCCAAACCACTAACTGAATCGGACTGAATTTTTTTTAAATATAATACAAATAATAATTTTTATAACCTCATATTTTTTAAATATTTCTGAATATATCTGAACCGGAAGCAGTACTTTTACTCTAGAGAATCGAAGTTTTTTATGTTTTTTTCAGAAACCTTTTGGTTTATTGAACTGAAATTTCATATCTAGAAGTTTAAGTTAAATACCAAGTTAATTATAAAATTTAGTTAGCATCCGTCAACCGGAAGTAGCAGTTTAGTCTTGTTCGATTTTTCTTCCACTATTTTTTTCGACCCTTTAAACATGTGTGTTCGTCACAAAAAAATTCAAGTATAATTCTTGTATCAATTTGATGAAAATAAAAAAAAATTATTATATTTTATAGACCGGAAGTGGGATTTTTTTCTCTTAGAAAGGTCGAAAATGTTGTGCCCACTACTCTGTCCACACCCCTGAACGTATTAAGCTGAAAATTTATATTTCTATCCTTTATGTACTAACTTAGAGCTGGTAGGGTTTTGGTCAGAATTCGTAAACCGGAAGTAGTATTTTTTTTTAAAACAATAATTCATTATTTTTCAATTATTTTATTTTGACCTTTTAAATTGTTTTAAGCTTCTTGATATTTATTGTGTATAATAAAAATAGTGGTTTTAAGTAAAAATAAAAAAAAAATTACTTAATTTAATGAACCGGAAGTGGGATTTTTTTCCTCGTAGAAAAGTCAAAAATGTTGTGCCCACTACTCTGTCCGCGCCCCTAAACGTATTAAGCTGAAAATTTATATTTCTATCCTTTATGTACTAACTTAGAGCTGGTAGGGTTTTGGTCAGAATTTGTAAACCGGAAGTAGTATTTTTTTTTAAAACAATATTTCATTGTTTTATTTTGACCTTTAAAATTATTTTTATTTTCTTGATATTTAATGAGTATAATATTGATAGTGATTTTTAGTAATAAAAAAATTTTGAACAAAATCTGACAACCGGAAGTAGATCTTTTGTTTTGTGCAAGTTTCCATATATTTGCGCTCAATTTGTATCGCTATCATAGTCATCAGTTCAATATCGAATTTTGTTTTGTAACCTTCTTATATTCATCAAATACATAGATAAAGTCATGGGTTGGTCACACCCGAATTTTTTCTTTTTGTAATCTAATCTATAATTTGGAATACATCTATATCAGACAAATTAAACATTCTATACATTATCAAAGATTTACTGCAAATGTCTTCTATCAATTTCACTATTCTCACGTTACATATTTTATATTTATTCAGAATCAGTTGGATCTAAAATTCAAATTACAAAACATGTTAAATATTTAATGACAATAAAAAATAATGTGAATGATTTTTATAAATTACATAATTGAAATAATACAAACAAATTCGACGCTCTTGATACAATTTGATAAAAATGAGTCGGAATCAACTGAGTTCCACTTAAATTTTAGCATTCCATCACTTATTTTTGCTAAACATTCCTGGAATTTATCTAAATTTTTAACAACATACTTACAGAAGAATGAGATAATGTATTCAATTCAACATTATTGTTGAACTCAATATAATGATAGCGTATTCAGTTCTACATTCTTGTCGTACTCATTACATTTTAATTTATTTTTTAATGCGGCATTTGATTCAAAATTTTAATTTAAGGTGTTTTTCTGTCATACACTTATTTTATATTAGTTTCAAGTAATATATGTGACAAAAACAATTAAATTAATCAAAGAAATGTAAAATAAAAATTGTATTAATGTATGGACAAGTTTAAAATTTAAAGATGAACAAGTGCTCATTCTATTTATTCACTGTCAATTTATTGAGAGTGAATAAATACAAACAATGAGTAGATATCGATTATTTACGTTTATAGAAATTTGCTATAAACAAATCAATAATAGCTGATAGCATTATATTATGTAATTAACCGTCAATTATTTTATTCCAAGCATCTATAAATTTTATACAACTGTATAAATCGTTATAACTGTAGGCGGGGTAGGTAGTGTTGATCGTATCCCAGCCTAACGAAACACTGTTGTGCTTGTTTTAAGTTGTTTTATTGTTTGCCTAAATATTGTACAAGTGTATTAGAATATTTGAGGAAGTTTTCTCGAAGCGGCTATTGGCTGTTGACTTGGTGTCGTGATGGCCGCTGAATCTGCAATGTGTCGTTGCTCTGGATCCGGCTATGTTCAGATGTCTCTGGATATGGCAGTGTGTTGCTGGCTCGGCATTCGGCTATGTTCAGAAGGTCTCTGGATATGGCAGTGTGTTGCTGGCTCGGCATTCGGCTGAGTTGCAAGCGTTCTTCCATTGTAGGGTAGTGTAGTGGTAGCTGTTCAGATGTTGGATGTCGACTGGTCCGCTACTGTGTGTCGACTCTTGTTGCTGTGGGTTGACTGAAGTTGTTTGGGTGGACCTCCTTTTATATTGTTTTTGGGGATCCACGTGACCTGTGTTTGGCGATTGATTCCGAGAAGTGCACGTGGTGTTTACGTGTGCAAGTTATGCGAGGAATATGGTTTGTTGTTTAGGGTGGACGTTTCTCGAATGTTTGGCGTCGTTCCACTCGATTTAGTTTAATGGATGCAGATGTTCTTCGTGTTGTTCTGCTTGGTTTGTTGGGGTGGAATATGCTCTAATGTTTGGCGTCGTTCCACTCGATTTAGTTTAATGGATGCAGGTGTTCTTCGACTTGGTGTCGTTCTGCTTGGTTCGTTGGGGTGGAATATGCTCGAATGTTTGGCGTCGTTCCACTCGATTTAGTTTAATGGATGCAGGTGTTCTTTGAATTGAGATGACGTCAATGGCTGAGTGTGAGAAAATGTATTCTCCGTCGCACTAGATGTTTCGATGGCGATGACGAGATTCCTACATAACTAAATTGATTTTAAAGTACTACTTCCGGTACAGGTAAAAATATTTTAAAAAAAGGTTCTATTACATGTAAAAAAAATCCAGTCCGATTCAGTTGGCAGTTTGGGAGATAATTGAATTCAAATAATTACACCTATAAGGGGAGGTAGCATTTCCGGTCAACTTAAAAATTTGAAAAAAAAATTATCTCGTGTCGATAAGAAATTCAGTAACCGATACTAAATTTCAGTTCGATAGGACTAACGGTGTTCAAAAAATCCCCAAAATACACAGAAACACAGACACACACATTTTTTCTAGATCACGAAAGCGTGATCAGTAGAGACACGTATTTTGGGCATTTTGCTTGTTCGAGCCAAAAGCCCACATGGCCGTGTTTTGGGCTCTAACGGGCTGCGCGCTCGTCTGCCGGTGCGCGCCAGTTGTCAAACCAGACGCTCGCGAAAGGCCAACCGAGAAGGTCTTGGTGTGGCTGGTCTACCTTTCCTGACCAGCCCCGCCATAAAGGGGCAGAGGCGCCGAGAAAAAAAGTGTAGTAGTTTTGGTGGTGTGGTTTTGGTGCGCTAATGACGCTTTACCCTTTTAAGTTTGCTTTTTTTCTTTTGTTTGCAATTGACGCTTTTCCCTTGTAGTAGTTGGTTTGTTTCCTGTCGGTGTGCTTGTGACGCTTTTTACCCTTGTAGTGTGGTGGCTGTCTTTAGTTCCTAAGAAAATGTTTGAAAATCACGTTAGAAATAGTACCTCCATATCCAATGCTTATGTCTTATGTACATACTGCTTATACGCATGTACTGCAATGTATTCATTTATCATTTAAATAGGCTTAAATAATATCCGTTCAAATTGAATGTAGTTTCAAGTGTGGAACTTATTTGTTAACAATTTATATACCTCCCAGGATGAAGATAAGAACATTTCTTTTAGTGAAAAATTCACATTTTGTATTTGTTGTGTATTCTTGTATAGAATGTTGATGTTTGTTATCATTGTTCGGACCTCAACGTGGACCTAAATATTGACTACTCGTTCGGAGGAGAATGAGTGTAATTAATTACCATGGAAATCTTTTGTATACGTGTTCAGGATAATCTATCACGGATGCGGAATGTACGCATATTTTTTCGATTCACATATTAGCTTTGCAAATAATTCTTTATCGATATATAATACATATTGATATTAAATAAGATATTTAATTGTAACATGTGTTTGGTTTTAAGTATATGAATAAAATATTTGAATCAATTGGGTTCGCACGCTGTAATGTTGAATTTATTTCGAATATTTTAAATAGATATAGTGTAATAATTTGACGATGTCCGTCATTAAATTTAAGCAAAGTCCACTATCTGAATCAAATGAATTGTATATTGAAATCTTTGTTAATATTCCAACCCGGGGAGATTGTTCGAGCCAAAAGCCCACATGGCCGTGTTTTGGGCTCTTACGGACTGCGCGCTCGTCTGCCGATGCGCGCCAGCTGTCAAACCAGACGCTCGCGAGACGCCAACCGAGAAGGTCTTGGTGTGGCTGGTCTACCCTTCCTGACCGGCCAGCGTACTCATCCACAGCCCCGCCATAAAGGGGCAGAGGCGCCGAGCAAAACTCCTCGGCTCGGCCATTCAACTGTCAATAAACAGGTTAAGCTAAACTGACTTTCTAATTCCCCCACGCCGCACCGTTCCAGAGCGAGCTGATCGAGACGACGACGACCACATACACAGTCGCTGGTCATCTACCCACACACACTCAGCCCCCGCAGCTATCGAAACATTGCTATTAATGCTTAATTGACGCTTCTCTACGCAGCACCGATCTGGGCGGATTCCATGGAAATAGAAAGGACGAGGAAAAAGTATGCCTCAGTACAGCGGAGGAGCGCACTCAGAGTAGCCACGGCGTACTCGACTGTCTCCGAGAACGCTGTTCTGGTAGTTGCAGGAATCAACCCGATCGATCTGCTCGCAAAGGAGAGGAAGCAACTCTTCGACGGCTCGAGAGGCAATGCATCGGAATCCCGAGAAGCAGCGACACGCAGGCGGAAGGAAATACGGCTAAAGCTGATGAGGTGCTGGCAGAGGCGGTGGGACGAAGAATGTAAAGGACGCTTTACCTACAGGATCATCCCATCCGTGGGCGACTGGGTCGAGAGGAAACACGGCGACACCAGTTTCCACTTGACACAGCTGCTGACGGACCACGGCTGCTTTGGCAAGCACATCCACAGGATACAAAAGGAGGCCGAAACAAAATGCTACCACTGCGAAGCCGTAGTGAACGACGCAGAGCATACCCTTTTTGAAACCCAAATTTATAAAATTAATAGACAATGTAGAAGGGTCTTCCTATCCCTTTGCCCATTTATTATGTGAAGAAATTGAAAGGATAAAACAGAGCTTGCAGTTTACTACAGACGATGTTTTTCCTGTCGAAACCAAGCGACTGCTTTTGTCTACTACTGCAAACAAAAGAAGACAATTGGAGCTGTGTATCCAAAAGGCTGCTCAAAAAAGCGTTTTAAAACTAGACTTGCACTCAAGACTAAATGAGAAATCTATTCCTCCGAACATTGAGTAAACTATTCAATCCATCTGTGGCAGGTTCAAAATCTAATATTAATGTTAAAGAAACAGTTTTGTTTTTTAGAAACCTGCCATTGTTTAATGTAATGTAACAGAGGCTGAATGTTTGGAAGGATATCAGCACTTGGAAAAGACTTCGATAATGGTTTGATGTAGTTTATTGAAATGTAAAATTTGCACGTGGTGGTTCAGCGGAGCGTACGGAACACAAGTTGTCCGTACGCCGTCTGCTCGAACTCTGTCGACCGTCGCGTATTTCCGCTTGGGCCGACACTAATGCCAACTCGTCAATAATGCCAATCGACAATCAGTTAATAAGACTGTTTGCCACACGTCATTACAAAAGTCGGAACATAGTCCCACATAGGAAAACTGTTGAACAATACAGTTATTCTACAGAGTTACAGCATTACTGACGAGTCGTTTACAATAAATCATAGCTCTTAAAATAATTAAATAGAGGGTGAATAATGAAACCTTTGCCTCATCCAGTGTGAGGATAAAATCAATTTATTGGTTCAGTAATATTTCAACTTATAGGTATACCTCTGGTGAATGTTGTTTCTATTTACATTAAAGTTTTTGAAATCTCCTTTGAAGCTGTGAATAAGCATTACAAGATAAGTTTACTTTAAAGAAGAGAGAGTGGACTGTATATGGTTTAAAACTTAAGCATTCCTCATCTTGATGTTAACTTAGACAATACAATGTTGACACTGTTACAGTTGTCACGACAGATCAGCTATTACCGATCAATTAAACTTGATTAATGAGTGTAATGCTCCTAAGTTAACTTGATTTCATCAACAAGTAGCATAAACATTGCTAAATTAAAAGTAAATTGGAAAGTCATTCATTCATTCCTACAAGCAGGAAATGAAGGCGAACTATGATTATAGATGTCTCTACGTTAAACATCGAAATGTTCAGTATTATAATATTTACTTATTCTATGATTCACATAAATACTATAAACAGTAAGAGTTAACTTATGTTTTCATAACAAGAAACATAAGACCTGCGGATGACTCCCGGCAGGTTATAATTAAGTAGACATGAAATAATTTAAGATGCTCCATTAAGTGTGGCTTGGAGACTAACATTAACAAATCATGAATCTAATTTTAACTGTCAAATTTGAACAGTTTATTTTAAACTCGGATATAATCCTTCCGAGTGATGACATGAGACAAGTCTTATATTATAAAGACAAAATGATTAGATTAAATTCGGAGATATATACTGCCGAATGTTAAAATGAAAATAGCTTAAATTATACACACGACACAATTAAAGTGAATTACGGAGTACTACTATTAACATTGAATGATTTAAACTCATGATTACATCTAATAAGTAATATGAGTTGGGGGTAATGTCTTCGGGTTAAACTAAGCTACCGAAGTTGACGGAATTGAAGCTGCTGTTTCTCCTCCCTCTTGCTGATCTTCCTTCCTGTCAAGTGGTCCTTGTGGTAGAATCGGCAATGGCGCCACTAGATGACTGGACCGACGAAACTCTCCGCTGGCAGTAAAGACGTCGACGACTCGAACTCTGCCATCTGGTCCGGGATACAATTTAGTGACTCGACCCAAGACCCATCGGGTTGGCAGCATGTGTTCCTCCTTTAACAGGACCATTTGACCCACACTCAGATTGTTGCTCGAGTCCTTCTTCCATTTGTGTCGTAACTGCAAAGAATGTAAATATTCCGCCGACCAACGTTTCCAAAATGCTGCTGTGGTCAATTGTATCTGAAGCAGATTGGCATGGACATTAGTGTTATATTTAACCTCCATTGGAAGAGCGAGTAAGGATCTGCCAATTAAGAAATGTCCAGGTGTGAGGGGTAAAAGGTCTAGTGGATCCGAAGACAAGGGACTAAGAGGACGGGAATTCATGCAAGCTTCTATTTGAGTCAATACCGTACAAAATGATTCGAAATTTAAGGTGGTGGCCTTTAACACCTTGTTTAAATGAATCTTCATGGATTTAACCGCTGCTTCCCACAGCCCTCCCATGTGAGGCGCCCTTGGCGGGTTAAACTTCCAACGAATCCCTTCGGAGGCTACATACCGTAGTAGCTTCTCCTCATGAGGACGTTCGTAAATTAATTTTACTAAATTAACGAGTTCACGACTTGCACCGACAAAATTAGTAGCATTGTCGGAATATATCGTATTGGGCCTGCCACGTCTGGCTACGAATCTTCTTAAACAATTTAAGAAATTTGAACTCGTTAAGTCTCCGACAAGTTCCAAGTGAACTGCCTTACTGGAAAAACACACAAAGACACAAACGTAACCCTTAATTATCTTAGAATTCTTATTGCAACCACTCTTCACAGGAAAAGGTCCTGCGAAATCTATCCCCACATGACTGAAAGGAAAATTCGCAGTGGTACGTTCAAGCGGGAGTAATCCCATTAATCTATTGTGTGACAGTGGTTTATTTCTGAAACAAATGACACATGAACGCACCACTCCTTTGACAGTATTATGTCCGGCCAATGGCCAATAGGTCTGCCGCAATAACGACAGTAAGGCTTGAGTACCCAAGTGAATATATTTCAAATGCGCATCTCGGACAATCATGTGTGTAAGTTTATGCTTATTTGACAAGATAATGGGTGACGTTGATAGAGTTGTTCCCAGAGGAAGTCTACTTCCAACACAAATTAAATTCTCGTGGAATAGAGGGGACAATTTAGCTAATTTACTGCTACTGGGAATTGGATGTCCCTTGCTCAGCAAACGATATTCCAATGGAAATGATTCCATTTGCGATAACCTTATCAAATTATTTAAAGCATCTTTTAATTCTAAAGCGGACGGTTCGTTATTTTCTTTAACGTTTAATTGTTTATTCCTTAGTGGCCGACGAACATATGATAAAACTCGAAGGAGTCTTGGAAGATGAGAATATTTATCTATCCAATTATTTTCCCTCACAAGGGTAGCGTTAGTGACTACCCTTCTCTCTGGAAGATCTATTGTGATCTCAGGAGGTCTTCGAGGCCATCGTGATTCGTCTAATTTCAACCAACTAGGGCCGTCCCACCATAACGAATTATGATTTAATTCTGATGGTTGAGTCCCTCGAGAAATTAAATCTGCTGGATTGTCTGTAGAGGAGACATGGTACCACTCAATGGGTTGAGATATTGATTGGATTTCGGCCACTCGATTGGCAACGAAGGTGGTCCATTTACATGACTCTCCTCTAATCCAATGCAATGCGACGGTTGAATCCGTCCAATAATATTTTTCATTAATATGAATTGTTAATTGGTCTATTGTTGACTTCATTAACTTTGATAATAACATAGCGGAGCACAGCTCTAAACGCGGAATAGTTACAAAACTGAGCGGAGCGACTCTCGAACGAGAACACACAAGATGACATTTGGAATTTCCCAATTGATCAGTACATTTTACATAAATACAAGCACCATAAGCTTTCTCGGATGCGTCACAAAATCCGTGTGCCTGTATATTAATGACATTATTTAGTATTATCAATCTAGGAATTTTATAAAGTTTCATGACTGTATTGGATAATTGACAATCTTTCCATTTTTTGAAGATTGTCTGAGGAATGAATTCATCCCAACCAATGGTTTGTTGCCAGACAGATTGCATTAATATCTTATAATTAATTAACAATGGAGATAATAGTCCTAATGGGTCGAAGATCTGACTAATTACTGATAAAAAGTTTCTTTTTGTTATATTTTCAGTCTCGACTTCGGTTTGAACCTTAAATACAAAAACGTCTTCCCGCGGTTTCCAAAATAAACCTAAAGTTTTGTGTGATTCGTTAGAGAAGTTAAAATCTGAACAATCGTCAGCTTTAACATCCGTGATTATATCGGAGTTGTTCGATGTCCATTTGCTTAAGGGCATACCGGCTGATAATAATATGGTTTCCAGTTGAACCTTTAATAATTTACCAGCTTCAATAGTATTAGTTCCCGTGAGCAAATCATCAACATAAAAATCACGTTCGATCACTTTACTAGCGATGGGATATTTGTTTCTATTCTCCTCTGCTAACTGATTTAGACATCTAGTAGCTAAAAATGGGGCTGAAGCAGTTCCGAATGTTACTGTATTAAGCTTGTAATGCTTGAATTTACTCTGGGGATCTGTTCGCCAAATGATTCGTTGTACATTTTTATTTTTCTCTGCTATTTGAATCTGTCGGTACATCTGCTTAATATCCGCAGTAATCACGTATTTATGGAGTCGAAAGTTGAGTAGTAAACTTAACAAATCTGATTGGACATTAGGTCCCACCATCAAAATATTATTTAGTGAGATATTAGACGTTGTCTTTGCGGACGCATCAAAAACTACACGATATTTAGTGGTAAGGCTAGACTCCTTAACCACGACGTGATGAGGTAAATAACAATGAACCTCATGTGCCTCCGGAGGTTCACACTCTGACATATGTCCTAAATTTATGTACTCTTCTAAAACTTTATTGTATTCCATTTTTAAATTATTATTGGCTAAAAAACGTCTTTCCAAAGTTTTGTGTCTTTTCTCCGCAATGTGTAATGAACTTCCTAATACTACCGGGGAATTTTTATATGGTAAAGCTACACAAAATCTACCGTTTTTATCTCGTGATGTGTGTGCTTGGAAATGTTCCTCACATCTTTTCTCCTCAAGAGATTGATGTTTTACCATAGGAACCTGGTCGATCATCCAAAGGTTTTGAATGTGACTGTCTAATTGACTTAAGCCTATGTGGCTCTTCCCTGGAGCATTATTTACTTCGGGATATGGACCAACTATTGTCCATCCGAATTCGGTATCCTTTAAGATAGGCATACCTTTTCCTAACTGGATGGTTCCTGCTTTCATAGCATGAACGCAAATCTCGGCGCCGAGCAAGAAATCGATTGGCGTCGGTTTATTCCAAAGGGGATCTGATAACTTGATTCCCGCTGGTATTGAAATTAACTGTTGATCCAGTTTCACAGTTGGAATTTCGCCAGTAATTTCTGGTAATACCAAACACAACACTTTGGTTGAGTAATTAGTGGTTGAAGACCTTATGGTCACCTTGGTGATGTGACGAATGCTACTTTCTTGATTAGCGATACCTACAATTTTTTGAGAGATTTTCTCTAACTTGAAGTTATTCTTCTTAGCGAAAGATGTGGTAACATAGTTGACTTGTGAGCCGGAATCTAATAATGTGCGACCCTTAACGACCGTTCCATTGGACGTTATAATGTCTACTTGTACCGTCGGTAAAATTATCTCCCTTTGAGAGAAATGAGTAGAATGAGCATTAATTGACTTCCTTCCCGTATTATTGGAACTAAATGTATCGTCCTGATGCAACAAAGTGTGATGGTTTTGTTTGCACCTTAAGCAATTATAGTTAGACTTGCAATTTGTTATCTTATGCGATGAATTTAAACATTTAAAACACATGTTATTAGATTTAACGAATTCATTTCTTTCCATACTGGATTTTGCTTTGAATTTATCACATTTGCCTATGAAATGATTATTTCGACAGAATGCGCATGCGTTTACCTTACTTGATGGGTTTTTGTTCGCGACATGAGTTCTCATGATTCTTTGACGACTATGAGGGAATTCCTTCACCGTAGTTACAGATGCAGTAGATTGTAATACATTACATCTATTCTGCAAGAATGTCTCTAAACTTTCATATGGTGGCATTTCTCTGCTAACCAGCGATATTTCCCAGTCTCTTACTATATTAAAAGGTAATTTCCTTAGAACTAAACATGTTACCCATGGATCTAAAATTTCTCTCGCGTAACCCAACGATTCAATGTTTTTAATACACACTGTTACCTGATTCAATAGATTTCTCAATTCGATATGTGATTCTCTTGTGATTAATTTTAAGTCACAAAGTGAATTAATCCTAGTTTTGAGATTAAGTCTTGGTAAATTATATTGCTTGTCTAAAATACTCCAAGCTATTTCGTAATTGTCTGAGCTAATATCTAAACCTGATACAGCTGCCAAAGCGGGACCGATTAAGGATTGATGCAAATATTGCAATTTCGTGACATTCGAATATTCCGTTTTGTTTCCTATTATATTCTTAAAAGCTTGTTGAAACGATTGCCATTCAGATGGATCTCCCTGAAATGTGGGAATGGTTAACGTCGGTAACTTATCTCTAGCAAATTTAATTGTTGCTTGCTCTACCTTTAGTTTACTATCTTGAAAGGATTGGCAATCTAATGCTGCTTTAAGATTTTTAACTGTTATTGTAATTGCATCGTACTCTTCGTCTATTTTGGCCGCTTTCGATATGTCTGTAAGGTTATCTAAATACTCGTAATGGAGTTTTCGGACATAATCGTATGCTTCTTTAATGGTTTGATACTGTCCTTCATCTAATTCGGAGGATTTATCTATTTTTCCTTTTAGTCTTTGTACCGCGCCTGAATACCTTAATTCTATTGACGTCATTATGACTTCTACTTTATTTTCCTTCGCTAATATTTCTATCGATTGAGTCTGACTTCGAGTCTGATGTATTCTAGAGCTTGACCTGTCTCTAATAGGTTCTACGTCCCTAGTTGGATTTCGACCTTTATGCGACTTGGAAGTCGAAGCTTCTATTTCCTCGTTTTCAGCACTTGACATTTGTTTCAGAAAGTTGCACTATTTCGTCTCATAAATACAGTTGTTCTCTACTATAGCTGTCAATTGAACTATTCGTAGAGATAAGGTAATAATATTCAATGATTAACCGTGAATCTTAATATTCTACTTTAACTATTATCACCAGAATCTATCCAACATATTTTGGAAGAAATTACAACCCTAAATTGGTGGGTGCTTGATTTAAACCACTTTGGGGCTACAAGTCTTGTGATTTATTTTAAATCACCACTGTTTCATCACACATTATGAAACAAAGAGATCTACCGATGTATGAATATGCCGGTATGTACTTGATTTAATCCACTTTGGGGCTACAAGTGTAATTCCACATTTATCGTGGAAGGGGGGGGGGGGGAGGGTGTTTCTACACACATTAAGAAACAAAGATCTACCGATATGAATATACCGGTATGTACTTGGTTTAAGCCACTTTGGGGCTACAAGTATAATTCCACATTTATCGTGGAAGGGGGGGGGGGGAGGGTGTTTCTACACACATTAAGAAACAAAGATCTACCGATATGAATATACCGGTATGTACTTGGTTTAAGCCACTTTGGGGCTACAAGTATAATTCCACATTTATTGTGGAGGGGGGAGGGGGGAGAAAGTTTCTACACACATTAAGAAACAAAGAGATCTGCCGGTATATGAATATACCGGTATGTACTTGGTTTAAGCCACTTTGGGGCTACAAGTATAATTCCCCACGTGCTTTGCTAATTTTACACTACATCTGATTTTACACTTTTAATACGAAATTCGATGCGACCGATGAAACATTCCTTCGTAGCGCGATATTATTTTATACAATCGCGTTAATTAATTGTTATACTTTAAAACATATTTTAAAAACTGACCTACCCACATGATTGCCTTTTGAACAGATTGCCTGAGATTGAATACATTCACTTACTTGAATATCCTTTACGATGTTTATGTGATCGTTCCGATAATTTTGGATTACCTCTGTGTCCCATGCGTCTTTGTAGGTTATGTTTTTATTTATATATTTTCTGCGTCAATCACGCGGTCATGTACCTCTGTACATCAATCAATATATTGCTGAAATAGAAGCAAACATGTTATTAGTATTGGAAAGGTATGGATAGTAACAAAGGAACGATACCGATTTCTTAATTGACATCCATTTTTTCTCGACCACGTTTTTTCCTATTGGTTTGTCCGTTTGGTGTTGTGGCCTAGGTTACTGGTGTCCGGTTCGAAGTGACCATCATGGAAAAGACTTCGATAATGGTTTGATGTAGTTTATTGAAATGTAAAATTTGCACGTGGTGGTTCAGCGGAGCGTACGGAACACAAGTTGTCCGTACGCCGTCTGCTCGAACTCTGTCGACCGTCGCGTATTTCCGCTTGGGCCGACACTAATGCCAACTCGTCAATAATGCCAATCGACAATCAGTTAATAAGACTGTTTGCCACACGTCATTACAAAAGTCGGAACAGCACTTTTTAGACAATTAATAGAGAATATAAAAAAGTTGATCCACGCCGGATATATCGCTATTATTGACGACAACAAAAATTAAATATGAAGAGTTTGGTTGTGTCGTTCTAAAATCTATTTGGAGTCCCGTTAATAGTGTGGATGCTGAATGGTATTTTAGTAAATACAATATAATTGTTACCGTTCGTTGCACGAATCTGAAAAAATAATCTGTAGAAATATGCTCCATTTTAAGTTTTAATCAATTTTAATTGGTATTATATTTTTATATTCATATTTTTTCTTTGTATTTTTATATTCATGTTTTTTTTATTGTAATTTTAATTTCAAAATATTTTTGAATTTTTCTAATATTTTTTAATGGTTGTGTTGTCTTTAAATTGAATATGTACATAAATTTTGTTAAAATTCATCGAAATTTTTTATTATTTAAAATTAAACTCTTCATAAAAACAGATGCTAAATTGAACAATTTTAATGCCCAAAAACGCTAAAATGCAAAATGAAAATGTTAAAAATTGACAAAAATAGATGCCCAAAATACGGGTCTCTACCGATGACCATCTATACATATTAAAATACTTAAACAAAATTATTTACTCGTTAATAAGAATATAAATCAGTTAGTTTATTGAAAAAAACGTGTAGTGATAAATTTAAAATATTCTCGATATTTTCGAGATTGTAATTAACGTTTTCTCGAGAAACAAGAATCTCGAATTTTCATAATAAAATATTCTCGAGAAATGAGAATCTCGAAATTTCACATCAAAATTTCACGAGATTTCTCGATCACAACCTCTAGGCGTGCTGTCAATTATGGTGAAATAAATGAATCCTTATTCATAATCATAAATTGAGATTTTGGCTTCCTTAGAAGCATAGTAAGAATTTTATACTTACTCTACTGTGGATATTCTGCTATTTAATCATTTATTCTTCTACTTTTGGGAACACATTGTAAGAGATATAATTAAAAGAATCAGGGTGAAAAAAATACGATAGTGTTCTTTTTTTGTAAATTCAATTTTATTTACATTTATAAAAGCAAAACATCATTTCTGAACAATTAACGGTGAAAATATAATGAAAAACATCAGACTACAAATAATACGACATTGTACTTTTTTTTTGACAAATTCAATTTTATTAACAAATATAAATGTAAAACATCAAGTAAAATTGGACACACGGGGACAACTGCGATCAAACTCACACCACATTTACAAAATATAAATTCAAAACCCATTACAAATAAAATGTAAATTGCAAACGCTATTTTTACTTGAAATTAAATAGGTTACGCTCTTTTGCAAATTTTATTTTTATTTATTTATTTAAATTAATCATGCACAATCTTCTTCCAGATTACTCCAAATCAACTAGTGGACTACATAGATCAAGATATGTACAAAAATTATAAATAAAAACATGATTATTATACATTTTTACAATTACCATATATGTAGATTGCCATCAAACCCATACCAAATAAATTTCTTTTATATTTTGAATAAAATTATACATGCTGTTTTGCAAATGGAATGAACTCTACCTCAAACACATAAATAAGAGATACACATACGTATATATTCATACATAAATACACGAAGAGAAATCGTACACACCTACGTGTAAATTTAATTAGTGGAAAATGTACAGGTCTTTAAAGTTCCATTTGCAGACGAATACAACTTTTTATATACGTAGGTATATTTGTTCACATCTATTAACCACAAAATCTTCATACAAATATAATATATAATATGTATATTATAAAGAATTTGTTTGGTGAGTAGTTGGGAAATAAATATAAGGTTTTGGTACAACTGTTGTGTCACTATGACCCAGTGTGACAAAAACTACATACAAATATTACATATATGATAATATAAGAGGCATGGCGACCGCAACTCCATCACTGATCTTATTCACAATGGCAATGTTTAACTGATATACTCTTTTTTTCTTCAAAAACATATTATTCAACATTAAATCTATGAATGTAATGTAATTTAAAATTAAGTGAAAACTGTTTGGCAACAGTTCCATAACATTAAATAATCGTTTATTTTCTATTACGGTAGATGAATGGACAGATTGCACATTAAGTAGATAATAAAACGTGACAGTTCATGTTATTGGAGACGATAATGATAATTTTGAAAATTATGTATTTGGATTGGTGAATATTAAAGGCAAAGCAAACGCAGAAAACATCAAAATGTTAGTGGAACTTACACTTTATACAAACTTTACACAAAAATTTACAAATATATACGAAGAGTACACATGTATGTAGGTACATATTTATGTATATGTAGGCTATATTACCAACTTGCACTATCGTCATCTCCAGCATCGGTAATACCGGCTCCGGCTTTTATCTGGTTGTGTAAACGATGTTCTTTTTTCTGGCTTTTATCTTGTTGTATAGCCGACAAGTATAAAATATAAAAAATTACTCCGCAAGCCCAAATATCTACTGGCTTTCTGTACTGTTCATTCTTAAGAAATTTTTACACACATAAGTGTAAGTTCGATGAACTCCAAACCTAATCCGCCTACTGTATTCGCTACAAAAGACAAACCGTCGGCAATGTTATCTGTAAAATCCAATGCAAATACCCAACGAGAAGCTCATGTGGGAACATTTTGAAAGCACAACCAAATGAACATCAATTTTGAAAGCGAATATTCTATTGGCATTCATTTTAAAAGTAAACAATTCCGACGGTTCGAACATTTGAAACCTGAGAATTTACTGCTAGCGAGCAAAGCAAGGGAGCTGCTGTAAAATTAGCGGATTTTGGTTCGGCAATTGAAGTTCTTTTGAAAAATTTATAATTGTCTGCTATCCTCCGTTTTGGGATGTGAGCAGCAACATCGTTTATACAATCAGATAAAAGCCAGAGCCGGTATTACCGATGTTGGAGAGGACGATAGTCCAAGTTAGTAATTGAGCCTACATATACATAAATATGTACCTACATGTATCTAGAGATATAAATATGTACCTACATGTACCACTCTATCTAGAGATTTCGTCGGTTGATCTTCTATCAGCCTCGCCAGGTGGTCTATATTCGTCCTGTAGCTGAAAATATATATAATATATATACACATCAATATATTGGCGACGTAATAAGAGACTATTTTCAGCCTTTCACGGCGAGGGATTAATCAATGTTGGCGCCAGCGTTCCGATTGAATTTTCCGTGTGGAGTATTACGGAAAAGGTAATTGAAAAGTCTCGCGATGAAATTTCCTTTCAAGGATCGCCTTTATTGAAAGGAAAAATTAAATCACGATGAGCCCATATCGGAATGGATAGTATTATACAATAAAAAAATCGATAATAGGATTATGAGAAAATTTACGGAAATTATTCTGAATACATTATGTGTACATATTTTATGTATGTACATACATATACATATAATAGCTTTGAAAAACATACATATGTTTAATGAAAATATAATGAATTTACAAATTCAATGTTGAACAATTATGTTTTACAACAGCGTATGGGTGGCAAAAATGCGTGCCGGAATAGCCAGCTGTCATCGCGTCGATCTGACAGATGATTTTGATGTAATTTTTAATGATAAAATTCCAGGGAAATGTAATAATTAGAGACCGGAACTAGTTTGCGCCGTTCATTGTTCATTTGCTCAATGTACCTAGATACATGAGTACATGGCACAGTTCGCAGTTCGAACGATGGCACAGTTCGCCTTTGGGATTTGGCAAAATTAGAAGGAATAAGCTTAGTTAATAGGTAAGCTGTTTGTTATTATAATATTGCCACTGAGATATACATTATAATAAACATAAAGTTATCAAGAAATATATGTGTTTAGATCGAAATCGATGTTTAATCGTGGCGCAGGACCCGTCATCGGTATGGCTCCTTGCGAAAACAATCAATCGTTCGCCGCAGCCACTCAAGACGGTTCAGTATTCATACTCTGAGCCATTAAAGACTGGAAATAATAAGGATTAGTGTGATGCCAAGCGTGTTTCGTAGCCTCAAAAAGGTATGTGTAGTCACTAGTCACACTGCTTGTGTAATGTGCTGGGGAGATTCAGAATAGATATGCGGTATCTACATACATATATAACATATCTCGGACGAGCTAACATATCTCATTTGGCAGAAGAGGAACGAAGAGGGCCAAATCAA
Source organism: Arctopsyche grandis (assembly GCF_051622035.1). NCBI lineage: Eukaryota > Metazoa > Arthropoda > Insecta > Trichoptera > Hydropsychidae > Arctopsyche > Arctopsyche grandis. Next base: position 33,361,819 of record NC_135356.1, read on the forward strand.
AGGACACGTCTACAATAACGCCCTCTAATGATTTTAAATTAAAGCCCTCTAAATGATTTTAAAACAATAGATTTTTTTACATATGTAAACAACATATTATTGTATGGGCTATGGTGAATTTTTTTAGTCATATATACAAATAATAAAAACAAATACTATAGCAAATGATTTAACCAAAATAAATATTTACTTTTCTTATATTGCTCTTATGTGACAAATTGGAATCAGAAGACAGTGTGATTTTTTGTCTAGTCAAACATGCGATCAATCGTAATGATTTACATTCCAAAAGTGAGCAAACTTTTTTGCACAGATTCAAAGCTGAACATTCAATAATTGGCACAAGCCACCGCTATTTGCAGTCGGATAAGTTGTAAAAAAGAACTAATTACACAAAATCACCAACAAACTGATTTTGCAGGCGTCCTTAGTCCAACTATTATAATATCGCGTATGCAAAAAATATAATATAGTAAAACTCTTGTGTGCAATTTAAAGAAGTTTTCCATACCTAGCGGTATGCAACATGAAAATTTCAGCGAATTTTAAAACGGCGGTTTAAGAATGATACGTCAAAAAGACTTTCGTGTTGAAACACGCAACATCAGACTTTCCGACCAAAATATTAACGATGATGTAGATCGTCTATCTGTGTGCAGTAATAGAATTTGCATAGATGATGACGACGTTTATGACGATTGTTACATCGAGCCGTCAATTGTATTTGAACCGAGTATTGCGAGAAGATTAGTTGAAGCCGATTATATACCGTCCCCATGTTCGGTAAACTGCAATCTATGTAACATATAACAGCTTTTAGACGTGAGAAATTTTTTTAAGATAAAAAAAAATAAAATTATGTACTAATTAGGTACATGGACACGATTGACATCCATCGATGAATGATTCAACGCGTTCTCGTTCTAAATTTATTGGAAAAAGATACGTTAGTGATTTGAAGGTCGTCCATCGTGCCGTCGATTCGATTAGACATGAAAATGTGGCGGCAAAAAAATTTACCTAGACTGTTAATGATACATTATTATCACAAAAAAGATGGAAGACTGGTGTCGATAGAGAACAAATAAAAAGTAATTAAAGTAATAAAGGTGGCCACCGCAACTCCATCACTTTGGGATTTAAATGCTACTCCCTACAAACCAGAGGCTAGCAAAAATAGCGACGTACTTTTAATACCCATAGGGCAAAACATTTAGAAAGGAGAGCTTTCCTACAAGTGCCAGGACTACCGAACCATCGTAGAAAGTGCCAGGACCATACATATAGAATAACATATAGTTATTCTATGTCTATAGCCAGGACGATACTTCTTTCTAAAGAACTGTCAGAGAACCATATGAGTAGTCACCGGAGCCTGAGGGGGCCGTGTATTGTTCAAAGGTTGTAAATGCATTGTTAAAGGTTTGCCGAACAATGGATAGCACTGTGACTATCCTACCTCTACATATGAGGCATGGGTTGGAAAAGCTTCAGACCTATGTAAATAGCAACCGGTGAAGAGGCTCCTCAAAGTATCGTAATAGCTACTCGACAACAATACTCATTGCCAAATGATGCCATAGTTTCTTGTAAGTTTAATCAGCTTTATAAGATAGAGCCAATAACGCCGAGTATGTGGGAGAACATTTTGAAAAATATTCCGTAGTTGTGTCTGTGGCTTTTAAAATTTCCTGCTGCCGGTGAAGCAAATATTAAAATTGGTAGCCCAACAATTAGGACGTCCAGGAGGACGAATCATATTTTCCAATGTAGTAGCGAAAAAAGAACATGTGTGACGAGGACAATTAGACACTCCTCTTTGTAATGGATATACTCACAACCACGTAGTATGGATGGTCTCTAGACTGGTACTCAAACTCTAGACTGGAGTATAAAATTCCTTAAAAAAGACAATGCGCGATAAGATACTGTCGAGAGGATAAAAAAAGTATTTCGAATGCCACAATTTTCAAAATAACAATTTCCAAAATCGCTGACAATGGCAGTTTCGAAATGATGCAATATTTGACGAGCAATCTAGGTGAAAAAGTATCTGGTTTCAAGCGCGAATGAAAGGTGACAACCATATTAAGATATGTAGTACATTAAAAGTACCAAAGACCCAATGACACGTTTCAATATTACTTTTATAATGAGCTGTTCCCACTATGTGGATTCACACAGTAGATTTATATATAGTAATAGTAATATAATTGGTCGTATTGGCGTCTCACGACATACGAATCGATTTACTAATATGCAGGTAACTGTACATTTCATTGTACAAATTAATTGCACAAAAACTTTGGAAATAAAATAGACCACACGTGAATGGGTGCGGCACCTCGCAGATACCAAATTCTAAATTATAAAAGAAAAATGCAGCGAATTCACTGGAGAATACGATGAAACGATGACAATGATGGACGTGTGTCGTTTTTGACGTACATACAGCGATGGTACAAACCTCATCACGAGCGAGAATGCATCGGCAGTTCTGGATCGGCTGGCAGTACAGGTTAATTTTCAGGAAAAGACCGCCTTTTTTCCGGTCTCCTTCTGGTATCAGAAACGATCTGAAATAGAAACGTCAATCAAATGAGTACAAAGCCAAAGTCAAACTAAAACACACAATTAAGTTTAACAATATTTGGACTTTCGAAAATACCTGGTGATATTTGGATACAACTTCGGGAAATTTTATCAGCAGTTCAGGATCGGCTAGCAGTACAGCTTCATTTCAGGAAAAGACTGCATTTTTTCCAGTCTCCGTTTGTTATCAGCAACGATCTGAAATAAAAACGTCACTCGAATGAGTACAAATAAAAAGTCAAACTAAAACACATAGGAAAGTTAATCAATCTCTGGATTTTCGAAAATACCTGATGATATTTGGACACAACTTCAGCAAATTGTATCGGCAGTTCTGGATCGGCTGGAAGTACAGCTTCATTTTCAGGAAATGACCGCGTTCTTTCGAGACTCTGTTGGGTGTCAGCAAAAAACTATAATTTTTGACTAGGGTAACCAGCTTTTTTATACAACTTTTTGAAGAGAAAAAAATCTAAAAATATATCCTATGCTATAAACTATGGCAAAATTTAAAATAAAATTGATTTTTTGACGAATAAATTTATTCGCATTTATGAAATTATCAGAGAGCATTTATGAAATTATGTAGATATGACCGACAATTTCAATACAGTAATTATTTTTATACTAGTGTTGGGCCCGTTGATTTCAACGGGTGGTTTCAAAAAGGAAATGAAACTCGAATAAAAATAAAGTTAAAGATATTGAATCGACTGGTTTCGGAAAGAAATTGATGCACGAATTAGAAGTTACGATTGACAAATTACGAAGTGAATACGAATTACGAATTATGTTTTGTGCATCGCCGACGTCTCGACGCCTTTGCCCCCAGCGCCCCCGTTGCTTTCGGCACCCCGGGGCCTTTGCCCCCGGCGCCCCCGGGGCCTTCGCCCCCAGTGCTCCGGACGCCTCTGGCGCCCGTAGCACAAAAATATGATAAATATGAAAAAAACTGAAAAAAATGAAAAATATGAAAAAAATGAAAAATATGAAAAAAGCGGGAAAAACTGAAAAAAATGAAAAATATGACAAAAATGAGAAATATGAAAAAAACTGAAAAATATGAAAAAAGCTGAAAAAATGAGAAATATGAAAAAAGCTGAAAAAACTGAAAAAAATGAAAAAAAAATTTTTTGTTCCGCATACTGGTTGACGGTTGATCGTCCAATATACAAATATATATATTTAGCGACAGTCCGTTTTTATATATAGTATATTTCGAGGCATTCGTCGAAGCGCGCAAACGACACGGAAAGGAAACGACGCCACAGTCGAGGGGGATGACGAGACGCGATTCCAAGGTCGCGGTGGCTCTGATTGTTTGGTGGCAAATGTGCAATCAATCGACGAGCACTTGTGCAATCGATCGACGAAAGCAATCAATCCACGGCAAACGCGACCAACCGATTGAAACGCGGCAACAATGGCTATTTTCCATAACCAGTTCCTAAATAGCAACCACGGGTTGCAATAAAGGAACTGGATATGGAAAATTCGAAAATGTCGGGTGTAGATATCGGTAGTGTGAACGTAGCCAATAAAGCTACAATAATAGCGTTGGGGGAGGGGAGGGGCGGGGAGGGGCAGCTCAGGGCTCAGCGTTGTGCACTCACCGCGATGGCCGTACCACTTCTGCCGGAAAATGGCGGCGAACATTGCGATCTGCATTAGCACAAAATGTAAAATGCGATTGTGGTAATATTGATAGAGAGAGAGAAACGGAAAGGAAACGACGCCACAGTCGAGGGGGATGACGAGACGCGATTCCAAGGTCGCGGTGGCTCTGATTGTTTGGTGGCAAATGTGCAATCAATCGACGAGCACTTGTGCAATCGATCGACGAAAGCAATCAACCCCACCCCACGGCAAACGCGACCAACGATCGAAAGGGCAACAATAAAGCTACAATAATAGCGTACCTGCGGGGGGTTGGGGGTGGTGGTGGGGGGGGGGCGGGTAGCGGCAGCTCAGAGCTCAGCGACGCGCACCCGCCGCGATGGCCGCTGCACTTCTGCCGGAAAATGGCGGCGAACATTGCGGTCCGCATTGGCACGAGCTCAGAGCTGAGAGCCCAGCGACGTGCACTCACCGCGATGGGCGCACCACTTCTGCCGACTGCGAGCAGCGCTTCCGATGTAATGGCTGGGAGTGGGGGTTCACCCACGGCGATAGCGATTGGTCGAATATGCGAACGACGCAGCTCATTTCGACGCACACGCCAACACCACTAATCGACATGCCCGTACACTAGGGCTGCCATACGTCCGCGTTGACAGGGACATGTCCCAGTAGGCTTGGGCATAGTAGTTCGCAAATCAGATCTCTCAGTTTAGTTCGCCGCTCCTAAACGAACTAGTTCGCTCTTCTAGTTCGTCAGCTCCCAGCTCGAATCAGTGAAAGGCAGATCGTTCGCTCGTTCGTTCGCTCGCAGATCGTTCACTCGCAGATTGTTCGCTCGTTTTGGCTCGATGAAAGAATAACACATGACGCAAAAAAGAAAACAAAAATAATCAAATTTTTTATATTTTTTTAGAAATAATCAACAATTATATTACTATTAGGTACTGGTTAGTTCTTGTAAAAAATATCACTTACACTTATAAAGTTGTTACCTAACAATTAAACATAATGACTTGTTTGAGTGAGATCGTATGTATAAAAAAAAAATAAAATGGAAAAATAATATTACATATTACTGTGTAAAAATATCAATTTGGACACTTTATTCGATGACAATAGTGTTCTACGTTCATTAAGGACTTGACCCGTCGCTGAAAAAACGCGTTCGCAGGGCACAGATGTTGCTACGGCACAAAATCTTTTCAAAACATACGCGTAAACGTGAGGGTATATCAAACGACGTTCATGCCACCATTGAAGCGGATCTTCTTTACGATTTAGATACTCTTCATTTAGGTATTTATCTAATTCGCGAATGCCAGCAGCAAGCTGGTTATCTGGCCTAGTAATTTTTTGTATTTCTTGGTCGTATTCATCCCATATGCAGCTATTTTTATTACTAGGTATAGATGTTGATGCGTCGCTGGAAGTAGGAACAGCCTCTGGAGTACCCCCTTGAACTAATTGTACTTGGCCGATTTTATTTCTAAGGGCTTGTACTACCATTTCACAGGCTCTTTGATTTTTGAATCCCCTCGTCTTAAATCGAGGATCCAAAATCGTACACTCTGCGTATAACATATTCTTCTCTATATCTTTTAAACGATCTTCCATGCCTTTCTTTAGCAGAGACTGCACATCAACTATTTTTGTATTGTAAGAAACATGTTTTTGTAAAAAATTTGTTAGTAAATTACACAAAATTATTATTTTAGATAAAGTGACGTTTTTCTCGGCACTTATTTCTAAGGTAATCTCGTAGAATGGACTGAGTAACGGTAAAACTTCCTCTATGACTTCCCAGTCCCCTTCATTTAAAGTTAAATCAGGGCGTAGAAGTGCAACGGTAGCAATCACTGCATCCTTTACCTGTACTATTCGCTTGAGCATGTCAAAAGTGGAATTCCAGCAGGTTTGTACATCCTGCTTGAGCTTAAGAACAGGCAAATTCATTTGCTGCTGCGTAGCAGTCAATTTATGTTTTCCTTGTGTGCTACGAATAAAAAACTCGACAATATTTTTAACTCTTCCCAAAACGTCACATATCTTTTTCGTAGCTTCTTGTACAACAAGATTTAGAGAGTGAGCGAAACATGAGATGGACCGCCAATCACCAAGTCTAACAGCAGATAAGATATTTGCTGCATTATCGCTAACAATGGCAGCAACTGTGTGTGAAATGTTCCACTCCGCCATAACAACTTTCATAAAGTCGCACAAGTTTTGACTAGTATGTCGCTCTTTATAATTGATACAACCAAGTAATACTGAGTGAAGTTTAGTCTCTTCATTTATAAAATGAGCTACAATAGCTATATAGCTGTCGTTATTTCTAGACGTCCAACCATCAGTACTAAGAGACAACGCTGGTGCTGCTTGTACCTTTATTTTTGCTTCAGCCATGACGTCATTGTGAATTCTTGACATTAAATTTTCCGATAACGTTTTTCTTGATGGTAGTTTATAGCCTGGGCATTGAGAAACTAATTCAATAAGTTTACGAAATTCTGTTTCTTCTACGATTCTTAAGGCGTGATGCCCTTTAGCTACCATCTTGACAAGTTGTTTATCAATTTGCTCAATCTTTGGAACTGGCGGTGGTCTACGAATGTATTGGGTCATCGATTGTTGGGAGTCTACTATATTTGATGATGCTGAAATTATATTCTCCGATTCGCATGTGCTTTGACTTGATTGAAGTGAGTTTAAACTAGGTAATATCGGTGTTTGTCTTTCAGCAGTTAATGGGATCAAAAGGTGTTTTGTTTTCATATGTCGGGTTAAATTACCATTCGATCCGCCCGCAATACTTATTATTGTTGAACAATGGTTACATTTCGCTTTTTTATTATCAATGTCTTCTGTAAAATGAGTCCACAAGGGGCTATGTTTTCTTTTTGATGACATCGTAACAAATACCCTATAACAAAACACATTAACCCTATACGTAAACTATTTTTAAAGTATATTAAAGAAATTAATTAATTGTTAATAGTAATTGTTATTATACATTAGAAGCATAAGCTACTTGATAACGACAGTGTCTTATTATTTTAAAATTTATTTAACGTTCGGTTAACGTCACTCTCGTTCATTCGGTCACAAACTAATGAAATTCTTGTGTAGTTCGCGAACGAACTGTCTTGTGTAGTTCGCGAACGAACTAGATCGTAAGAGTGAACAAGACGCGCATGTGCAGTGAGCGAGCGGCAGTATTAGTGTAGTGCCGTCCCACTCTCACTCATTCGGTCACGAACTAGTGAACTATGGAACTATGGAACGAGGAGTGAGGGAACTAGTTCGACTAGTTCACCTGTGGGAGCGCTCTTACGACCTAGTTCGTTCGCGAACTACACAAGCCTATGTCCCAGTTTCGAGGTCTGTGTCCCGGTGTCCCAGTCCGAGAGTCATTTGTCCCCGTCAATTTCAAAATTTAGACATTTAAAAAAATTATTCAATTATTTTTTAATATCTATCGAACAAGACCTTTTGAACCAAGAAATCTCAGGATGCACTCTCTATACTGTGGTCCTAAAAGGAAAGACGTTTACACGTCAAAAATTGTACCCACTTAATATCTAATATAATTGTTGTGTTCGTTGTCGCGTTCGGTCGTGTCGCCAAAGTGTGTTTTTGCTACTTCTTCATTGTTAATAAATAAAATATAAAATGGCCAAGTACGTGCAAAGTGTCTCCAAAATATTAGAGAGTATGGTCCAAGTCCTCATGGACCCTGTCAATAGATTTAGCAAGGACCAAATGGCCAAATTGATGCCTTTCACCTCTGATATCTCGCAAACTGTAGGCGAAATGTCCTGTAATATTGCAATGCTGGAAGGAGAGCTGTCAGCTACCAAAATGTATATGTCTAAAGATACACCCACCACGATTGAATCGACATTGGAACTTGTTAGTGAAATGGAAGAAAGAAAAAATAGAAAAAACAATGTTATCATATTTGACATTACTGAAACAGGTAATAATGACGACAATAATGTAATCGCAAATTTATTGTCAAAAGCCGAGCTACCTAACCACAAATTCACCGCTCATAGAATCGGATTAAAACAAGGTACGAAGCCAAGGCCCCTAAAAGTTAAACTCGATGTACAGCAAACAGCAATATCATTACTTAGAAAAGGACCCAAACTAGGAATTAAAATAAAAAACGACCTAACGTACATGCAAAGACTACATATAAACAATTTGTGGAACGAAATGAATACCAGAAAAGACAAAGGTGAAAGTGACTTAATAATAAAATATTTTAACGGAGTGCCTAAAATAATAAATAAAAATAGTACAAAAAACTAACAATATATTACCAAAATGTCAGAAGCATTATATCTAAAATACAATTCCTTAAAAATGCTATAGCTGCTTCCGCATATGACATCATATTATTAACAGAAACGTGGCTACACAACCTTATAAATGATTCCGAACTAAACTTTCATACATACAATATGTATAGATATGATAGAAACATAAACACCAGTACGAAGACTCGAGGCGGTGGCGTGGCAATTCTTATTAAAAAAGTTCATTCATCATCTGTCATCATCAACACAAACAATTCCATCGAACAAATATTTATATCAACCAAAATTTTCAATGTAAAGTGCATATTCGGTTGTGTTTACATCCCTCCATCCTCTGACATTAGTGTATATAATAATTTTATAAATAATATTGAAACAATCAGATTAAAATATCCTGATTCAAAATTCTTAATAACTGGTGATTTTAATCTACCAAATTTGGACTGGCAAAACCTTGAAATGAATGAAAATTCTCCAATTCATCAAGAAATTATAAATTTATCTTTAAATTTAGGTCTTAAACAATTTAATACTATTTCCAACTTGAATGATCGTGTCTTAGATTTAGTTTTTTCCAATTTCAAAAACACTAACGTTATGAAATCTCATGATGTTCTATCTCCAGTGGATGGCCATCATCCACCCCTAGATATTATTATTACTTTAAATAAATCTACTAATCTACCTTTAATTCAGCAAAATATTTTTGATTTTCACAGAGCCGATTATAACGAAATCATGAACCAATTAAATGTCACTAATTGGTCGTTCTTAAACGATAACATTAACTTTGAATCAAAAGTCATTATGCTGAATGAATTATTAATCTCTTGTATATACAACCATGTTCCTCAATATAAAAATAAGTTGCATTTTTTTCCAAAATGGTTTAGTCCCGAATTAAAAAACCTAATACATAAAAAAAAAAGTGTGCACAAATTATTCAAAATTTATAACTCTACATACATATATATTGAATTCAAAAAACTAAGAGCTTTGTGTAAACTACATATATCCAAATGTTTTAAACTTTATATTAAAAAAACAGAATCATTCATTGATTCAAATTCCAAATATTTTTGGTCATTTACTAAAGAATTAAACAGCAATAAAACATATATACCAGAAAACATTCAATTTAACGGTAAATTTGTTGACAATACTAATGATTCAGTCAATCTTTTTGCTGATTTTTTCAAATCGATCTATGTCAAAAACAACAACAATAATTCTAATTATAGCATTGTAAATAATAATGTCCTGATTTCACCTTTACATTCTATAAATATATCTATTCAAAAATTGATTAACAAAATAAATGCCTTAGATATATCTAAATCTGCGGGTCCTGACAACATACCCCCAATTTTTATCAAGAATTGTGCCAATGTATTAACTTATCCTCTTTTTAATCTCTTTAATCAATCTATTTCCACTGGTATATTTCCCAATTCTTGGAAGTCTGGCTATTTAATGCCTCTCCATAAAAATGGGGATAAACATAATGTAATGAACTATAGAGCCATCTGTCAACTATCAACTATTCCAAAACTTTTTGAAAGTTTAGTATTAGACGAATTTATTCCTTTCATTAATAACATTATTATTCCACAACAACATGGTTTTACTTCTGGTAGATCTACCTTATCCAATTTATTATTATATGAAAATTTTATTTCTAGTGCCTTATCTGTTAAATTGCAAGTTGACTCAATTTACACTGATTTCAGTAAAGCATTTGACAAAGTTGATATTGAGATTTTATTATATAAACTAAACAGTATCGGAATCAGCGGTGTATTACTAAACTGGTTTCGGAGCTATTTGTCCAATAGATCATTATTAGTTAAAATCGGCCATTCTAAATCTTACTCCTTTAATCCAACTAGTGGCGTTCCCCAAGGATCTCACATGGGACCAGTCCTATTCAATATTTTTATAAATGATATTATAAATATATTTAATGATGTTAAAGTGCTCTTATTTGCAGACGATTTAAAAATATTTAAATGCATAAAAGACACTAACGATTGTGCTACTTTACAAACTAATTTAAACTCATTAAACGATTGGTGTTCTTTTAATAAATTATATTTAAACATTAAGAAGTGTTCTGTTGTCAGGTTCAGTAGGTCAAATAACAAAATTATTTATAATTATCATATAAATAATGAATCATTACCATCATCATCGCTAATTAAAGATCTAGGAGTTATTTTTGACGACAAATTAACTTTTAATTCTCATATAAATTTTATCACAAAAAATGCCATCAAAACACTTGGTTTCTTAATAAGAAATAGTACTCACTTCAAAAATGTAAATACGATTAAAATTTTATACACCACTCTGGTTAGAAACCAATTAGAGTACAATTCTATCATTTGGTCTCCTTATTTAATGAAACAAATTAACATAATAGAGTCAGTGCAAATAAAGTTCATTAGATTCATTAAATTTAAATTTTTTAAAAGTCATAATCATTATGTCAGTAACGTTATTATTTATAGGAAACTTAATTTGCTAAAATTATATGACAGAAGGAAAATTAACGATATTTCAGTTCTGTGTGGTCTTCTTAATGGCACTATTAAATGCTCTGACTTGGTGAGTTTAGTGTGCTTCCATGTGCCGGGTAGATCAATTAGATGTAACCATCTTTTTGATATGCCCAGGTTTACCACTAATTACTCATTGAACTCAGCTATGTTGAGACTGCACAGAGTTGGAAACGAATTGTCCATGGTCGATTTATTCATTGTTAGTAAATATAACATGAAATCTATTTTATTTAAATATTTTTTTAATATAATGTAATTTATTTTGTAGTATATGAATGTATGTGTTTTTTTCTTTTATATTTCATTTTAATTTTTTTTTTCTTTTTCTATCTCTATTTCCAACATGTAAAATGGTCAATTTTTTCTTGACCGTAAAATAAAAATAAATAAATAAATAAATATGGATACGCGCGCGCATATTGGCAACACTGACAACGAGAGCGGCGGATGCCCACTGCCGGCCACTGCCCAATTTCGCCAGCTGGCAACACCGACAATGACACTGACAAGTACGAAGCGCGCGCAGTTCGTTTACTGTCTGCTGATAATATCCGTTTGTTCTGTTTGTTTCTGATCGAAGAGGACTGATATTTTGATGTAAGTTTTTCAATACATAGATATATATAATAATTTTCAATAATAGTAAATATCTAGGTAATCAAGCAACCCAGGCATACAATAAACTGAAAAAACACATGGACATTACGACGACACAAGTAGAAGCATTTGAAAAAGATGTAGAGAATTTTTACAACGTTGGAATTAATTATTTGGCAAAGTGGTCAGTTCCACTGGCGAAATATGATGTTTTTTCATGGATGCTTCTCCATGAAGTACCCGAATGGGAACATGTTGAAAAAACTATTGCTTATTTAAGTGAAATGGGAATATTGTTCACGGATTCAATTTATGAGGAAGTAAAGTATATGAAGACATTTATCGAAAATAAAAAAGCCGAAGAATGGAAAACGAAAGATGTGCATGATAAATGGTTATACTATTTCAAAAAAACTGAAGAGACAGAAAGAAAAGCTAATCTACTGAAAATGTGCCAATACTTGTTCGCCATCCCACCGCACAATGCACATGTTGAACGTGTGTTGTCATTAATTAAAAATCAATGGACAGATGAGCGCAATTCGCTTTCTATTGACACAGTAAAAAGCATAATTCAATGTACTTTAAATTATAAAATGTCATGCATTGAATTCTATAATGATATTAAAGGGGAAAAAGAGTTACTTCAAAAAACGAAAACATCGGAAAAATATGATTGGGCAAAGAAGAGCGATGATAATGAAGTCACGGAAATCAGAGAAGAGTGAAGGCGATAGAAGAATAGGCTACAGTACATGAAATACAATGTTAATGTAAGGTTTCATTTAGTTAAATTTATTTGAATCGTCCAATTATCTATATTTATTTATTTTAGATTTGGTACAGACGCTTCCACAAAAAAAACCTATTATCAATCTTTAAATTTTTCTTTCAATTCAATTTTTGTTTAGTTCCAATTACTTGTTGAAATGTTGTATATTTTTTTTATAATACAGCTATGAATATCGATAAAAATGTTTTGTTTTGTTTGTTTTTTTTTTTTTTTTTTAGGGGGCTGTCCCCGTTGGTGCTCCGACACTTATGGCAGCCCTACCGTACACGAAACATACCTAGCCGTTGGTACATACCTACATACATACATATGCATGTATGTCTCAAATGGCCTTTTACATGTACGAAAACGCAAAAATACCTGTTCTGTACGTATCATATTATATATGTATGTAGATATTTACTGTGCATAATCAACACATCGCAATCAAATAAAATAATCGGTGTTGTTTCATTCAAAATAAGCACTACGGTGTTGCAATACGGTCTATTTGAATTTACTGATTATGTACAGCGCAAGGGACTTCATACAACTGAAGAAGAGAAAGGGACATGCACCCACCCCATTGCGATGTTGATGTTGGAGACATTAAACATTCCTGTACAATAGATATGCTAGATACAATATTCAATATTTTCATATTACATTTTACTCGGCGAAACGACTTTTACTCAGCAACGAGTTTCCAGACAGTGTACGTACCCAAACAGCGGTGGTTAGTCTTTTTACGTGCGCGTGCAAAGTTCCAAATATTCATTTACTTGAGCGAAAAATACGCAATTTTTTTTTAAATAAAAACTAAATATTATCTATGCTCAGTTATTTTGGGACTATCTGTTACTCTCCAATTGTGACCATAATAACATGATGTTTATTTTGGGATAGCATTTTTCGAATATAGTTACTAAATTCAATTATTTCAAACCATCATAATTACCAAATCGAACTAAATGATGAGTTTTACACTTCTTGTATTATTTATGACAGCAGTTTTGTATAATAAATGAAAGGTTAAGGTAAACCGTCGTGGATCAAATCGGAATCCGGTTTCCTGGAACGCGATTTAAATATTGAATAGTGTTTCATAGAAGCAATCGCAATTTTATTTTATTAACATACAAATTAAATTTAACATTGAAAACCTCTGTCAACTGCACCTATTGACATAAAAGACGAATAGGATAAGACTACAAAAATGAACTACGCCCAAATGTTGCTCGCGTGGGGAACACCGCTGTGCGTAGATTCAAACAACCTCTGTTTTGTCTCAAGGGCAAGAACATTTGACACGTGTACAGGTAATAGTACGCATTTATGCATGTGTGAACCAGCGTTTCTCGAGCCAGCCGCCTCCGTCTGCCATGTACACACGTATGTACATACCAGTGGCGTGCCGTGACTTTTAAATCAAGGGAACAAGAAAAATAAAAATTATAAAATACATTTTTAATTACAAGTAGGTACAAAATTATATTATATATTATGAAATTTCACAATGATTTTTCAAATTTGTTTCATTTGTATACGAAAGCAATTTTTCTATCGCTTTTTTGTACAAATTTTTGAACTACCATATCATATATTTTTTTTATTGATATCATTGAAAGCATCTAAAGTTTTTTTTCACCCTGAGCATTGCGAATCAACGTTTTTGTGCGCTTTAAAGATGGAAAAGTGCGTTAAACTGTTGACGTACTAGCTAACAAACGCCTCTTGTCGAGCTAACAAACGTCAATCAGCCATTTCATAATATATCTGTTCGAATCAACTTCGGCGATTTGTTTTATAATATCTATTCTGAGCTGATTGTTTGATTGAATGTCAATTCTAAATTTTCCAACAATTTTCAATTTGGTCATTGAAAACAAATGAAATTTAGTTTTTTCGTGACATATTTTCGTTTTAAAAAAATTGTTGATTTCGCAAAAATCAGTGCTATTCTACACACCATTATCTGTTTCAAACAGAATGCAAGACCAACCAAGAAGTTTCTTCTCGATTTACATACAGTCAGCAATTTAGTTGAATTATAATAATAATGGGTGAGTAAGGTGACAAATATAATTTTTTGTTTTCGTGCTAATAGAAATGTTCGGGGTAAGTCTTTATCTTGAAAACTTAATCTTTCGAATGATTTTTCTAGCAATCGGTCGATAATGCAACATTCTGTGCATTATCGTTCTGTGACTTTGAGCCCGCTCCACCGTGAGCGTACATACATATGTACATATGTTTCGCCAAGCTGTTCCATTTCTGTGTGTAAATAAACGTTATTTAAACTCAATATTTTTCCAGAATAATACGTGATGATTATTAATGATACTAAACTGACTTATTTTTCCGTTAATCGAGTAAACGAAACGAGTTAATCGGAATATGATTTGTGTTAGACGCAACGCCTGTGCATTGCGACTGCCTGTATCGTTTACCGTGTAGGCATGGGAAGCGAATCCAGGAAACCAGGAATATCGTCTGACTAATACATGCATGCGCGCACACAGTCGTATAAACCGGTTTCCGAACTTCGCTAACTTCCCGAACAACGTCATTCGCCAATTGTATTTACATATACATATGTACATATCACTTTTTTTACTCATTAATATACATCAATTTTTATAATTATTACCAAAAATTTAAGGGAACAGCCTGTTCCCTCTGTTCCAATGACGGCACGCCACTTATTTCAAATGAATAATTTACTTTTTATCGTACACATCGCGGGCGTTATTAAATTCGTATAAATGACAGGGGTTCTCAACCGTATCCAAAATTTACTTTATTTCAAATGAATAATTTACTTTTTATCGTACACATCGCGGGCGTTATTAAATTCGTATAAATGACAGGGGTTCTCAACCGTATCCAATATTTACGTATTTAAATTGAAAAAAAAAACTTTCTAAGCGTATGAACTGCAGATTACATTGAATTAGTTTATATGGCAGGGCTTCTCAACCGTCTCCAAAATTTACTTTATTTCAAATGAATAATTTATTTTTTATCGTACACATCGCGGGCGTTATTAAATTAGTATGAATGACAGGGGTTCTCAACCGTATCCAATTTTTTCTTATTTAAATTGAAAAAAAAAAGTTTTTATGCGTATTGCAGATGTCAATGAATTAGTTTAAATGTCAGGGGTTCTAAACCGTATCCAATGTTTACTTATTTAAATTGAAAAAATTACTTTTTAAGCGTATGTCATTGAATTAGTTTAACACCTCTTCTTCGCACCTCTGTGAGGGACAGTACATATAAGATAATTATAAATTTTAGAGTTATTTAGAGTTAAGTAATTAAGATGTATTTTTAAAATTAGCTTTATAGCTAAGATAATATATAAATAAATAAACGTCGAACGCCACGTTTTATTTTGATAAAACAGTTCCCAGCCAGCGGTCACGTGTACTTCGAGTTTTAACATTGAATGTGACCTTTACGGCGTTTCTAAATCAAATTCACATAATTTTTTTCCAAAATTTTGTTTAAAAATGCAATTATTTTATTTCTTCTGCAAATAAGTCTTCTAGTGTACATTCGCAAGCTATATGTATAATGAAAGTTTTTTTTAAACTTAATATTTCATTATACAATTATAAGGCAAGAATATCAAATATTAATTTAGATAAATTTAATGTATTATTTTACAGTCAAGTCTCGAATTACGACTATTTGGATTAACGATGGAGAGATTTTACTTAGTGTTTAGCAAAAAACAAATGTATGAATCGGACATTGTATTGTAGAAAAAAGGAGGTATGTAAAAAAGGCAGACATTAGAAATTTACAGCTAAAATTATTTTTACATA
Organism: Arctopsyche grandis; assembly: GCF_051622035.1. Lineage (NCBI taxonomy): Eukaryota > Metazoa > Arthropoda > Insecta > Trichoptera > Hydropsychidae > Arctopsyche > Arctopsyche grandis. The sequence goes on from NC_135356.1 coordinate 33,378,116, forward strand.
CCTCCTTTATGTTTCACATTAATATTGCATCATTTACAATTAACTATTTTGCGTAAGGGTTGCATACAAAATTTAATTTTGACATGTAAAAGACAATTAAAATGTAAATGTAAAAAAAATCACGCGCGTTGAATAGAGATGGCAAAACAATAATATATTTTGAAATTAGTTCTATGATTGACAGATGAATTGTCTACACAAATGGACGAAAATATGTAAAAAGACAAATGGGTTATAAAATTTTACTACCCTCATGTTAGAGGCTATTGAATGCATTTTTTTCTTTGCGTAAAACCCTAGGACAATAGGCAAATGGTGGGTTCGAAATCTCTTCAATGTCCTCTTCAACTTCGTAGCAATGGAATAATAATTTTTAGCTATTCACAGTTGATAAGCTCGATCACATTTATTATAGAAAAATATACATATATGTATGTAATTAATTTATAATTACTCTGGTATTATAAAGTTCTAATAAGGTTATCAAGTTAACAATACCAAGTTATATATAAAATTTAGTAAGTATCTGTCAACCGGAAGTGGCAGTTTACTTTTGTACGATTTTTCTTCCACTATTTTTTTCGACCCCTTAAACATGTGTTTTCGTCACAAAAAATTCAAGTATAATTCTTGTAGCAATGTGATGAAAAGAAAAAAAAATTATTAAATTTTATAAACCGGAAGTGGGTTTTTTTCTCTTAGAAAGGTTGAAAATGTTGTGCCCACTACTCTGTCCACACCCCTGAACGTATTAGGCTGAAAATTTATATTTCTATCCTTTATGTACTAACTTAGAGCTCGTAGGGTTTTGGTCAGAATTTGTAAACCGGAAGTAGTATTTTTTTTTAAAACAATATTTCATTATTTTATTTTGACCCTTAAAATTATTTTTATTTTCTTGATATTTAATGAGTATAATACTGATTTTTAGTAATAAAAAAAATTTGAACAAAATCTGACAACCGGAAGTAGAACTTTTTTTGTTTTGTGCAAGTTTCCATACATTTGCGCTCAATTTGTATCGCTATCATAGTCATCAGTTCAATATCGAATTTTGTTTTGTTACCTTCTTATATTCCTCAAATACATAGATAAAGTCATGGGTTGGTCACACCCGAATTTTTTTTAGTAAAAAAAAACCGAGGGGGAGGGTCATAAAAATTAAACACCGACCTGGTTCTTTTTAATTTAGCACTAACAGCACCCTGAGCTTCAATGAATATAGAAAAAACCTTATCTTGCAATATGCAAACCGTACTTGACCAGTTTACGAAAAATTATTTTATAGGCTTTAAAATTATGGCAAATAAGCTAGAACCACAATATTTATCAAGAAGACTATCTTTCAAGCAATGTATTATAATTTTCAACCATAATTAATTTTGTTTTTAAGGTCATTCCGTAGTCCGGTTTTGTGTTACATCGGCATTTTAGGATGGACTGTACATATGTTAATAGATAATTAATATATCAATAATTTATATGAATATTAAAACATGGAAATGTCTACTGTCTTCTTTTTATTATATACTGATAATGATAAATTTTTAAATAATTACATTTATTATTTATTACGTATTCACTCCTTTGTAAATCAAATTCAACTTTTTTGCTAATCAAATTCACACGTTGAGAAAAAAAATGCAGGGTTAAAATAAAATGATTGTAAATCGAATTTTATTTTTCAGCTCAAAAGAACCTATTGTCTTCGAAGTATTGAAGCGCATATGCTTCGACAAAATCTTTTTCTAGGAATCTTAACATTTTTTATGTAGTAAGGGTTGGTTAAATGATTTTCCCAATGTAATTTACCTCAAAATACATGAGGAAATCATCGACCTTCTGTTGGATTTCTCGTTCTTGTGCCAATAGCCATGGGTTGAGAATTTGGAGGAGTTCCTCCCAGCTTTCGACTACATTTTCTGGAGGAACAAATGCTAATGCCAATACCATTTTAAATTTAATTGCATTTTCCTGATTATCGTAAAATTCAGATAATCCCAATTCCTGGATTTTTCTGTAGGTACTTTGGGACAGATGGAAAAAGCAACCCGTTACTTGCGCATTTGGCCATATGTCAGACGTGAACCTCGTGTAGCTTCCATAGACATATGGAATGTTCGAGACCGAATATTACATAATTATGGAAAAACGGACAACGAAGTGGAAGGCTTCCATATGAAAGTTGGCTATACAATTGGAGCCCAATTTCCAAACCTGTGGAAGTTCTTGAAAGCCCTTCAAGGTCTCCAAGCCAAAACCGAGAAGTTAGTACAAGAACTAAACTCCGGAGTTATTCTCGAAACTGTGTTTACCGAAACACTCTGTTCTGGCAATTTTTCGCATGGACACCTTCTTCGCTTTCAAATACGCAGCAATCAAAGTTTTTTTTCGGCGGAAATATCCCTGCAGCGACCAATTTCTGAAGAATCGAATTGTTAATTTAAAAATTCAAAATTAAATATTAAATCCATCAATTTTATAAAATAAAAACTATTAAACCCATAATTACCCTTAGAACAATCATACAGCAAAAGGTCTCAGCTGAGCATGATCTTTTCAATGTTTGAAAGCATTTGACGCACAATGAACAAAGGCGTACCCTTAGCAGGTATATTACGGGTTTTTTGTACCTAATGCTGTTTTATTTTGCATACATACAAGATAACTGTATTTTGTACATAGTTAAAGAGAATTACGTTTTTTTACCAATATACAGAAGAAATAACTAAGATAAATTTACAAATAACGAAGTGATGATTAGAACAAACACGTATGTCGCAAAATTCACAAGCGTTCCGTTTTATGCTGCTGGTGGTGTATATATATATATATATATATATATATATATACATATAATTCAATGACATCTGCAATACGATTAAAAAGTTTTTTTTTTTTTCAATTTAAATACGTATTTTTCAATTTAAATATTGGATATGGTTGAGAACCCCTGACATTTATACTAATTTAATAACGCCCGCGATGTGTACGATGAAAAGTAGATTATTCATTTGAAATAAAGTAAATTTTGGAGACGGTTGAGAAGCCCTGCCATATAAACTAATGCAATGTAATCTGCAGTTCATACGCTAAGAAAGTTTTTTTTTTCAATTTTAATACGTAAATATTGGATACGGTTGAGAACCCCTGACATTTATACTAATTTAATAACGCCCGCGATGTATACGATGAAAAGTAGATTATTCATTTGAAATAAAGTAAATTTTGGAGACGGTTGATAAGCCCTGCCATATAAACTAATGCAATGTAATCTGCAGTTCATACGCTCAGAAAGTTTTTTTTTTCAATTTTAATACGTAAATATTGGATACGGTTGAGAACCCCTGACATTTATACTAATTTAATAACGCCCGCGATGTGTACGATGAAAAGTAGATTATTCATTTGAAATAAAGTAAATTTTGGAGACGGTTGATAAGCCCTGCCATATAAACTAATGCAATGTAATCTGCAGTTCATACGCTCAGAAAGTTTTTTTTTTCAATTTTAATACGTAAATATTGGATACGGTTGAGAACCCCTGACATTTATACTAATTTAATAACGCCCGCGATGTATACGATGAAAAGTAGATTATTCATTTGAAATAAAGTAAATTTTGGAGACGGTTGATAAGCCCTGCCATATAAACTAATGCAATGTAATCTGCAGTTCATACGCTCAGAAAGTTTTTTTTTTCAATTTTAATACGTAAATATTGGATACGGTTGAGAACCCCTGACATTTATACTAATTTAATAACGCCCGCGATGTGTACGATGAAAAGTAGATTATTCATTTGAAATAAAGAAAATTTTGGAGACGGTTGATAAGCCCTGCCATATAAACTAATGCAATGTAATCTGCAGTTCATACGCTCAGAAAGTTTTTTTTTTCAATTTTAATACGTAAATATTGGATACGGTTGAGAACCCCTGACATTTATACTAATTTAATAACGCCCGCGATGTGTACGATGAAAAGTAGATTATTCATTTGAAATAAAGTAAATTTTGGAGACGGTTGAGAAGCCCTGCCATATAAACTAATGCAATGTAATCTGCAGTTCATACGCTCAGAAAGTTTTTTTTTTCAATTTTAATACGTTAATATTGGATACGGTTGAGAACCCCTGACATTTATACTAATTTAATAACGCCCGCGATGTGTACGATGAAAAGTAGATTATTCATTTGAAATAAAGAAAATTTTGGAGACAGTTGATAAGCCCTGCCATATAAACTAATGCAATGTAATCTGCAGTTCATACGCTCAGAAAGTTTTTTTTTTCAATTTTAATACGTAAATATTGGATACGGTTGAGAACCCCTGACATTTATACTAATTTAATAACGCCCGCGATGTGTACGATGAAAAGTAGATTATTCATTTGAAATAAAGTAAATTTTGGAGACGGTTGAGAAGCCCTGCCATATAAACTAATGCAATGTAATCTGCAGTTCATACGCTCAGAAAGTTTTTTTTTTCAATTTTAATACGTTAATATTGGATACGGTTGAGAACCCCTGACATTTATACTAATTTAATAACGCCCGCGATGTGTACGATGAAAAGTAGATTATTCATTTGAAATAAAGAAAATTTTGGAGACGGTTGATAAGCCCTGCCATATAAACTAATGCAATGTAATCTGCAGTTCATACGCTCAGAAAGTTTTTTTTTTCAATTTTAATACGTAAATATTGGATACGGTTGAGAACCCCTGACATTTATACTAATTTAATAACGCCCGCGATGTGTACGATGAAAAGTAGATTATTCATTTGAAATAAAGAAAATTTTGGAGACGGTTGATAAGCCCTGCCATATAAACTAATGCAATGTAATCTGCAGTTCATACGCTCGGAAAGTTTTTTTTTTCAATTTAAATAAGAAAATATTAGATACGGTTGAACATTTTGAACATTTTTGAACATTTTGTCGCTTGAACATTTTTTCCGTTTACATTTTGTCGCGGGTACATTTTGTCGCGGGTACATTTTGTCGCGGGTACATTTTGTCAGTGCACTAATTTTCGGGTACATTTTGTCGTTGAACATTTTGGACTTGCACCAATTGTCGTGTAACCAAAATTATCCAGCGCCCCCCCTCCCCCCCCACAAAAAATTACTCTTCTTTCTATGTATGTATTTCATGCAATGATTTTCTTTACAAATAAAAAATTATAAGAAAAACAAATAAAAAACATGATAAATAATTCAATGGAAATGTGATTTTTTTATTGAGCCTCATGTGACTGCGCTATTTTCGTAATATTAGGTTCAAGTTTAGTTAAATACAGTCTCAAATCTCCTCTTTGGCTTATCTGTAATCGATTTCGGGATTTTTTTAATATATGTGTTACTGCGCTAAAACCCTTTTCTACTAAATATGATGAAGGAAATGCTACGATGATTTTACGATGATTTTACCTCTTTCCACAGAAGAGGGTATCGATGGCGAAAACGGACCCAAAAAACATCATAAACACATTGATTGAATACTATTTTAGCTTCACAGTCATTTTGTAGCTCAATAAACTGCTCTTTAAAATTTTGACGGACACTTTCTACATCTGATAAAAATGGATTAATTATCCAATCTGGTATTAAAAGTTCATACAAGTCTTTGAATGTCTTTCGTCTTGAACGAATAATGAAAGCCACTATAGTGGTTTTCGGATATTCGGCTGCCAGCTCGGAAAGCCAGTATAGTGGCTTTGTTAAGCGGCAGCCGAATAGGCAGCGGTTAAGCGGTTTTGAAGGTTTTATTTTACAATAGTGTACTTAAAGGATACGAGATGCTAGAAAATGTATAAATAGGATAATTACAGTAAAGGCTTACCCTTAACTAATCCGTACGCTGCTAAACGTCCGAAATTATATGCGAACCAGGCAGTATATGTCGGAGTATTTCATCAGGTAACATTCGAGTTAAATCAGGGCACGGCAATACTAGAGTAGTCGCAAAGAGCAACCAATGAGAGGAAGGAGCGGGTCGACCGAGCCTCGCTTCCGAGCCGGATTTTGTATATAAAAGAAAGATGTTTTATAAAAGAAATTCAAAAGTAGAGAAATGAAGGAAGGCCTATCATCTACACCGATGAAACGTATGTGTACAATACATACATATTTTTCTTCTATGTCATGGGGCGATTCATCAAGCAAAGGCATTAGGAAGCCAATATCAAAAGGGTCCAGATTCATAATTGTTCATGCTGGCGGTGAGGCAGAATTTATATCAAATGCCTTATTAATATACAAATCTTATTTGTTGTAAGTGTTCTTAAATAAAATATAATAATAATACATGAGTTGGGAACCAGTGTATGATTCGAGTTTTGCTGACATCTACAAATTCATTGTGATACTAGTATTCTCCGTTTAAGGTAGGTTTAATTTAAACAAAAATTCTCCATATTTGAAGTGAGATTTATTAATGCCATCTATGAAAAACTAAAAAAAGCTGGCAGAAAATTTACTTTTTATTGAATTATTTGTGTTTTTTTTACTGAAAGACTTGCATTTTGAATTTCATTACCATAAAATAATACAAACAAATTTAATTTGGGGAGGGAGAGGGGAAGATTTATGGATACAATTTTGTTTTTAAATTCAATAATTCTTTTGGTGGTAATAAGAATTTTCTCAAAGAATAAAAACCAGTTTTGTTTTGTTATTACAAGCCTCTTGAATAACTTGGTCGTGGTTTTTTTAAACAATTGTTGTATTTCATCTTGATTTTGATTTTCAGATATAATCTTTGAGCAAGATTTACCACAATGGTACCTTCATTTGAAATTCAGAAAATATGTATGTAGGCACAGTGGCGGACTGGCCATAAAAGCGAACATGCCCGATGGCATGTGGGCCCCACTATCTGTTAGAAAATATGGGCCCTCAGTAAAATTAAATAACTTTTTAACTATTTCACGTGTGTAAAAATTTATAGGATATTGCACTTTGGGACCTAAAGTTTGGGTATTTCAACAAAATAAATTTCTTACAATATACACAAACAACTAATACCTGCTTTAACAGCCCAAGGATCGGTTAACTTTTTTTATTAGGCTCGAAATGTAAGTTTCAACATTTGCGTGGGCCCTTTTGCCGGGCCCATTTCTAACCTCAATATTATGTATATACCAATACCTATGTAACAACTACCTACTGAAATAAAAATGGGAAAAAAACAAATTGCCGTGAATAATATAAACTGAATTGCTTAAAACAATTTCGATTCATCATCAACCAGCGATTTAAATTTACTTCATACTTTCAAAATAACATTTTATTATAATTCGACGATATAGTAAGATTTAAATACACAATTTTAAACAGTTTCCGAATATAAAATCTATTCCTAATCTAGACACATCCATGTATATAGAAATATAGGATAGGGGCCCCCTCCCCAAAATCCAAATTTTCGATTAACATTAATTAAAAATATTATGCATTTTTTTCAGGGACGTAATTTGGGGGGGGGGTCATAGGGGGGCATTCGCCCCCCTAAATTAAGGAATAGTGTGAATTTAGAAAATATTATGAACTTAATGATTAATGAGATACTATGGATCTGTGAATGCTACGTTTATTTCTTATGTATGTTACTTTTGGGTAAATAATAAAATAAAAAAAAATTTATTATTTTAAAGCAAGTATATTTTGTTTTTTAAGTGGTATGCTTGGGTAAAATTCTTAGAGATTGTTCATCTTATGGAGCGAATCGTTAGAAAGGTCCCCTTTACTTTATTTTGTCTCAAAAACAGATGTGTAACGTTTATTTTTACGAAATTTCGTATATTTTTTGTTTTCAAGAAAGATTTTAAATTAATATTTTACTGAATCGGTTCAATCACAAATGATTTTATTTCTCGTATTTTTATTTTATTTATTTGCAGACGTCCATTCTCTCACAAAACAACGAATGAGATGGATTTAAACTTCATGTGTAACGAATTCGGTCCAAAAAAAGTTTTAGTTATTTAATAAAATTGCTTTCTGACCAAAACCTTTAGTACATAAAGAACACAAATATAAATTTTCAGCTTGATACGATCAGGGGTGTGGTAAAATTTTTTTTTACTTTTTTAAGAGGAAAAAATCCCACTTCTGGTTAATTAAATTTGATGATTTTTTTATTATATTTTCATCACATTGATACAAGGAATTACACATTGGACACTTCGTGTGACGAGGTTTTGACTCACGTTAGTGCCATCTGTGGATTAAAGGATGGCATTGTGGTTTCCCCTCTTAATGCACGAGGATCTTATACATCCTTTAAGGTATCTGTTCCTGCTTCTGTCGCTGGCCTGTTATTTTCTGCTGGTTCTTGGCCTGCTGGTGTTCATTTTGGTAGATTTAAAGATTGGGGAATGAGCATTAAGAATATAAAATCGAATACTAATACTACTTCTATGTCTGCCACTGACGTTGTTTCATCATTAGAGCTGCGCCCAAGTGTTTCATTTGCTGATGTTTGTTCGGGAGCTGCTAAATGTTTGAAGCCTGATATTAAAACTACGTCTGCAAGTATTGGTGAATCTTCTATGGAAACGGTCGCAGTGACGTCTATGTATGCCTCTTCTCCTACATTTGCCTCTTCTCCTACATCTGCCTGCTTAAATGGTCCTGATAGTCGTGATGCTGTTGTGACTGTGTTGGCTTCTTCTTCTGCTTCCTCTTCCGTTTCGTCTCCGTTGGCTCAATCAAAACTGCCATTTCTTGTCTCAAAGAAAGTCACGCGCCAAACTGGGAAACCGAAAATTGGTAATTTATTACCAAAATGTACGAGGTCTCAGGACAAAGCTGGCTGCGTTTAATTCAGCCGTTTCTACTATTTGTGATGATATGGTAGCACTAACGGAAACATGTTTGACTTCATCATTTTTTGATGCTGAACTTTTTGATTCTTCCTGGAGGGTGCATCGTCGCGATAGAGTTGATCGACGTGGTGGTGGTGTATTATTTGCTTGTCGTGATTGGTTTCGGTCAGTCCGGATGACAAATTTTGAAACTCTATCTGGTGAGGACTTATGGGTGAGAGTTGATTTTATATTTTTGATAATGTTTATATGTGTGGTTTACATTCCGCCTGCTGCGAAAGAGGACGTATACGAGTTATTGTTTGTGAATATGATGAATTTGCGTGATTTTATGAATGAACGTGATATATTGTTAATAATGGGTGATTTTAATCTACCTAGTGGTAATATTCATGTCCGCAATAAATTTAATTTTGTGATTTCCTATTGCGACATAATACAGATTGGTTCACCCATTAATCCAAGTATGCTTGATATTATGTTAGTGAATGAATGTAATGTGTCAGCAACGATGATCCAATGCCCAAAAGGAACAGCGATCATCCCTGAGGACCTATATCATGATGCATTACATATTGAGCTTTTGTTTATTTCTTCTGTGAGAGCTGCTTCAGCTTGTTCATCGGTTGGGGTTTCCTCACTGCGATGGAATTTTGCTCGTGTTGATTCTGAATTGGTTTATAATGAGGTTCGTTCAATTGACTGGCGCCAAATGTACCTCATGAATACTGGTGATGCTGTTGAATATTTGTATTATACACTTTATAATATTTTTTAGCTCTGTCTTTGACCAGAGAAAACCATCCCTTAATGCTAGTTTGGCTTCACAAATTGGTACTGAGGGTGTCGGTATAGACATTCCGCGGGTATCGCTGGGAGATGTTAGGATGGCTATTATGAAGCTGAAGGGGTCTGTTGGGCCTGACGGTGTGCCCCCTGACGTATTAAAGGTATGCTGTAATTCGCTTTTAGAGCCTCTTCAGTTTATTTTTAACCTTATTCTTGCTTGTGGTAATTATCCTGAAAAATGGAAATTATCTAGAGTCATTCCTATTCATAAGAGTGGCTCTAAAAATGAGGTTGAAAATTATAGACCTATTGCTATTATCTCGGCTATTCCCAAAATTTTTGACATCATCCTTCACCGTTTGATTCTTGCGCAGTTTAAAAGATTATTGTGTGATGAGCAACATGGTTTTACACCCTGTCGTTCCACTACCACTAATCTCGCCTGCTTCACACATTTGATCATGTCTAAAGTTGACGTTGGTCAGCAAGTTGATGTAGCCTACTTTGACTTTCGTAAAGCCTTTGATCAAGTCAATAATGACGCTCTTTTGATCAGGTTAGCTGAAGTGGGTTTTTCAACGCGTCTTCTTAAACTCTTTGCTTCTTATCTTAGTGATAGGAAGCAATTTGTTAGATATGGTCTTTATGAATCTCCTTCATTTTTTACTCGATCTGGTGTTACTCAGGGGTCCACTTTAGGCCCATTACTATTTACAATTCTTATTAATAACCTCCCTAGAGTTTTATGTAATGCATCATGTCTCTTGTTTGCTGACGACGTTAAATTATTTTTTGCTGTCAAGGATGAGAGGCAAGCCTCTCTCCTTCAAGCTGATATTAACGCTGTCTTGGAGTTCAGTTCTAGTTTAGGCCTTGAACTTAATTTAAACAAATGTGCAATTATGAGCTATGGACGTGCACATTCACTCTATTGTCACGGATATTCCATTAGATCCGTCTTGTTGAAGCGTGTGGAATCTATTGTCGATTTGGGTATCACTTTTGATCCTCAGCTCACCTTTCACAACCATATCAAAAAAGTCGCTGACGTTTCCTTTCGTCGACTTGGATTTGTTTTGAGATATGCAAGATTATTCTCCAATCCTTTGTCTTCTCGCTTGCTTTTCAATTCGCTTGTGAGAAGTAAGCTAGAGTATAATGCGATTGTGTGGAATCCGCATGAAGCAAATTACTCTCTGATGATTGAGAAAGTGCAAAAAGCATTTCTTCGTTTCCTATATAGGAAAGAATATGGGTATTACCCATATCTCTACCCCACTCCTTTCCTTTTGGGCATGCTTGGGTATAATTCCCTTGAACTTCGGAGAAACTTCTCATTAATTCGTTTCGTTCTCCTGCTCTTACGTGGTAATACGTCATGCCCGTTGTTGCTGGAGCAGTTGGGACTTTATGTCCCTAATCACTATGTGCGTGGTAGACATCATCATTTGCTGGCTGTACCTCCTGCCCGCACAGTCCTTTTTCGAATGGCTCCTATTCCAAGAGCTATCCGACTTCTTAATGAAATCGTTGCTGCCGAGACTGAATGTGATATTTTCCACCTTAGTGAGCGTAAATTGTCGGAAATTACTCTAACCCATTTATCTGGTAGTCTGCGCTCATCATTGTTTTCATGATTGATTGTGATTTATGAGTGAAATTTTGATTAACTCTCTTCCATTTGGGCCTTACAGGGATGTTTTGTATTTGTAGTTGTTTCTTACATATTTATTGAAACTGGCTGTAGGTGCAAGGCATTCCTTATGCTATATTTTATTTGATATTTTTACTTTATCTGTTATTATAAATGCTATTTTTTATGTATGTATGGATGTATTTATGTTTATGTTTAATTGTTATTTTGTTTTTTTTCTTTTTTGTGTTATATTTTTTGACCATTGTGGCGCTTTAGGAATTCCTGTTATGCCACAATGGTCTGTTTAAAATAAATAAATAAATAAATAAATAAATTAATCAGTCAGTGTCGATCTGCATCAATTGGTGAGCGTCATACTTGTATTATAATTACGACTCCGGCATGCTGCAAATTATCAACTTACATATCTGTCTCTTAATTAAAAATTAGTATTGAAAAAATACATGTTTATACGTTATATTGTTATATACAGATGAACAGTAAAGGCCCAATGGACAAATTTTTAAATAAGAAACACACAGATACAGAACATCGAAATACTTCTAAGTCTTCAGACGCGGATGGTGAACTCACACAAACTGAAGACAATGTAACCGCTGGATCACCCAAAAAATTTCGCCATGTTTATATTCGTAAATATGATCCCTCTTACATTCAGTTTGGATTAATTGTTGTGAGTGATGATAAAGCTGACTCACCAAAACCTCAGTGTGTGATATGTGGTGAGGTTTTGTCTAACGAAGCGACGAAGCCCTCGAAGTTAAAAAGACATTTAAATACAAAAATTAAAATCTAGTTTCAAAACCGAGAGAGTTCTTTAAAAGAAAGCGTGCTGATTTTAAATCTCAACAGAAAAATATATTTACTGCATCCCACATAAATACTAATGCTATGCGAGCCTCATACAAAGTTGTCCTTCGTATTGCTAAAGGAAAAAATCCATACATAATATGTGAGGATTTTGTGATGGGCTGTATTAAGGATGTCTGTTTTGAAGTATTAGGTGAGTTGGCAGCAAAGAAAGTTGATTGTGTTCCACTGTCCAATGACACAATAGCTCGAAGAATTCATGATATTGCTAACGATATGGAAGACATAGACGAAATAAAATTGGCAAAGTACTTTTCTTTGTTAAGTCTTTAAAATTCTTGGTTAAGTCTTTATTCTTATCTATTTATCTTATAAGTTACAGTTAAAATGTATCTCTACTAGTTGTAATAAATTTTGAATACATATGTAGTTGGAATATTTTATTTTTATAAACAAATGTAAGTGTCTTCACAAGTTACCCCAATATGAAACTGTAGCCAGACAATATGTACATACATATTTATTTATACGGTCTTAAAAATAGACCATTATATATATAAAAACGGCAATCTGTGTGTGTGTGAGTGTGTCCCAAACATAATGAATGAATCGATAAATAGCCTAAACTTTTGTATAAATTCTCATTCGGAGTCGAACCGGCGAAACCTTACGCGAACACAAATATCCTCTTATAAGTATACCCGAGTTCAGAGACATAGCCGTGAAACCATCGTCGAATATTCGAATAGTCCTTTTTTTTAAACATTCCTTAAAGTTTTCGAATTAATTGAAATTTGAATTAAAAAAGATATATTTTTTAATTAAAATTAATTATATTTTATTATTAAAATAAAATTAATATTAATAATAATAAATTATTAAAAATAAGATTAATACGTTGTCTCGAATCGAACCTAGGCCGCTCGGTTGCTTGACTGGGCTTTAATCCAATACACCACGACGGCTGACAAAGGAGTTGTTCTTAATTTAATTTATAATATTCGAGGTTGCGAGGTCAATGACCGGGGTTTGATTACACATCATTGTGGGCATTGAGTTTTATAAATTAAACATACATTTTTGCTTACGTCCCGCGATGTAAAATACGTACTTTTCATATTATCCGATTCTGATTCGGATTTCGACTTCGGGTTTTATAATTTTACAATTATTTTTGGTTGTGGCTATTTGCAGGTACTGTATCTGCGAATAATTGGTTATTTCCAGGTACTGTATATGCGAATAATTGGCTATTTTCAGGTACTGCATCTACGAATAATTGGTTATTTGCAGGTACTGTATCTGAGAATTATTGGCTATTTGCAAGTACTATATCTGCGAAATATGGGCTATTTGCAGGTATTATATCTTTGAAATCAGGTACAATGCATGAGAAATAATCAAATGACTTGTCTATTTAACAACATCAAAATGTGTTCTAAACAGTTAACGCAAAATTGTTCTGAATTATCGTAATAGTTCTAAAAATTTTATTTTACTCGAAGATACAGTATTTGTTTATAGAATTATTAGAATATTTTCACATGCCAATCTCTTATGCTGCGTACGGACCAAACCAACGACGATTTTGGGCCAACGTTTTAACCAGAAGGATAAAACCAGTAGCGTACAAAATATCGAAATAAAAATTAAATTTAAAAATTGAAATTCAATATAAAAATTAACACTATTATTATTATATTAAAATTAAATTCAAATATCAAAATAAAATTATAATAAATATATTAAAATTAAAATAAAATATTGAAAGTTAAAACAGAACATGCCCAATTTAAATAAATTTTTGAGATTGACCTAATATTAGATCATCAACAATCACATACAGGTAATCCTTGACTTTTGTTTGTCGAAGATGTTTTGAATTACGAAGATACGCACTAAGATCAAAAAAAAATCTAAGAATTATTATTTTTACGTCCCCGTAATGCACAGTTACTGAGAATATATCATGTATTAGTATGGGTGACCGAGCGATCGTTGCAATCCGGTGCGTTGTCGGTACATCAATCGAAATTTTTTTAGTCTTCAATTGTTTCTCTCGTCAAAATAAATCAATTAATGAAATCATTTCAGAGGTAAAATTTATTTATTTAGAAATCAAATATTACAATAAAAATTCATGTTTATTTAAATCATAAAAGACAATATACAAAAACATAAAAAATAAAAAAGGAACATATTTAAAAAATGATGGCGTGCCGTGATTTGATATTATATCAGCTAAATCTTTGAGTGAATTAAGTACTTTATTATCTTGTTTATCTTGTTCATCTTTATCTTTATTATCTGTTCATCTGTATTATCTTGTTCATCTTTATTATCTTGTTTTAGGTATCTGTTGTGAAAACATTCTGTGAATGTATCGATTTTTCGTTACATCTATTCCATTTTTATTGCATAATTTAATTGGCATAACCCATTCGGAATTTCTGTTTCAGTTCCGATTCTGATTAATTATTACTATTCGTATTGTAACTTTATTTTAAATCATGTATCAATCCAAAAGCACCTGTTGAAATTTCAACTTAGTAAAAAATAAATAAGAATTTGTACACATACATAGGTATATATACGTTCATAACATATGTACACACATATATTTATGCACGCATACATGCACACAAAAATGTATACATAAAAGTAAAAATAAATTACATTAGATTGAAAAAGTGTTTAAATAGAACGGATTTCATCTTGCATCTGCTGACATTGAATAAGTCGATCTAAATGGGACTATCCACTTTGTTTTAAGTATTATTATGAATTCGAATTAAAATACTAAACCAACCAAAATAGAATATGTATTGAAATTATTTAGAACACTGTAAGTTACGTCACGGTTTCGGAAACCGGAACACCATAGAAAAATGTGATTTTGCGTGAAATTTCAGTGAACTTAAATAAAATAAACACCCAAAGTCATAAAAATGGTAGATTATATCACAGTGGTTTATTTTAATGACAATTGTTAAGAAAAGAAACAACAACAAAAAAGGTAGGGAGAATTTTAGTCCGAGACGGTTTTTATGACCAAACGCAGTCTCCACAGTTGAATGAAATTTTGAATGAAAAAAGACAATTGAGCGCAAACTTTTAATTTTATTAATCACATGGTATTATTTACGAATTATAAAAACTTAATTAATATTTTGTTGCGGCTCCTTTTAATTTTATGACGGCTTTTATACGGTTAGTCATAGAATCTATAAAGTTTCTTAAAATGTCGATGGAGAAGTCTTCATACTATACTTTTTCAATGGTCTCTTTTAATGATTGATGGCTAGACACATTTGTTTTACTAATCCTATATTTAATAGCCATCCATACATTTTCAATTGGGTTTAAATCGGGATTATTCCCAGGCCATGTTAATTTCTTTACACCCAATTCCTGCAAATAAACCCGAACCTAATAAAAAGTAACAAAAATATTTCAGTTTTTTGATCGAAATATTATTAATTACATTCAATATCATTAAATAAAATTAATACTCATTAATTTAGCTCGATGACAAGGGGCAGAGTCATCTTGGAATATGACATCATCAGAATTTGAAAGATGGTTTTCCATTGATGGGATAAAACTTTCTTCTAGAATTTTTTTATATGCTATTCCATTAATGGAACCTTGCACAAACTGTATTCGACCAATTCCATAATAATAAAAACATCCCCAAATCATGTGGCTTGGGGGATGCTTCACTGTCTCAGGGTACATTTTTGGTCGAATCTTTCTCCAACTTTTCTTCGAACATACGGAAAACCATTGGAGCTGAAGAGGTTAAATTTCGACTCATCAGAAAATATGACTTGTCTTCAATCCGATTTCGTCCAATTTTTGTGATATTTCGACCACTCTAATCGTTTTTTCATCATTGTCTTCGTAAGTAATGGTTTTTTCGCAGGTTTCCGAGCGTGCAGTCCAGCTTCTCTGAGTCGTTTTCTTAAGGTTACATCACTAATTTCAATTGAAAATTGATCCAAGATATCTTTTCTTATCTCTACAGCAGTTGTGAACCGTTGCTGTAAAGATAATAGAGTTATCAGGCGATCTTGTCTCTCGGATGTGCATCTTTTCGGTCCTGTCCCCTTCTTACGATGAAAAGTTCCAGAATCCTTTTTCTTTTTCATTATTCTTGACAAAGTAGATACAGATCGTCCCATTTGTTGAGAAATTGATCGCAATGAATGTCCAGAGTCTGCCAAAGCCGCGATTTTTATATTCTCCTCCAATGATAGTTGAGTATATTGTCGCATGGTATTTTTATTTTCAACGATTTCGATCCGTACACCTCGAAAACTCACACTAAACTGAATTCAAATTGTAGAAAACAATCACATTTAAAAGACCCGATCGTTAAAAACCACACACCTAAAGGGACAATATTTTTAGTGCCCAAAAATCGTAAGATCACAAGTGTTCCGGTTTCCGAAATCGTGACGGTATATGTATAGGTACATAATATAAACACATCGATTTTTCACAGAAAAAAATGTTAACTAAAAATGTTGATTGTCTTGCTTTGAAAGATATTTGCAAAACTCGTTTATCCTTTAAAATTATTTAACTATTACTTTTATTGATAAAAATATATAAATAAAAAATGAAATAGTTAAAATTCATGTATGTACTCATTATACATAATACACCCCCCACAAATTTTGCCTCCCCTCCCCCATGGGAAAAGCTGAAATAACGCCCCTGCTTATATAATAATAAACATGATAGATATATACCTATATTTTTTTTTTTTATGAATTATACATATGTATTAATTTATGTATAGTTTGTTTCTTTTGTGTTATATTTTGTTGACCATTGTGGCGCATTAGGAATTCATGTAATGCCACAATGGTCTCAACTTTAAAAATAAAATATATATACTTGTGTTTTTTTAAAGAGAAAACTATTCTGGTGTAAAAATCTTTTCAAAACAGTAGACTAGGCTAAAATATTCCATCTCGTATCCAAATGATTTTTCAAGCTAACAACGATGATATTATTTGGGGACGCGACAATTGGTGCAAGTCCAAAAGGTTCCCATCTATTTATTAAGTGGTGAAATAAAATTAAAAACAGTTTGTAAGGTTCCAAAAATAGAACTCAAAACTCAAAAGTATTAAAATTAAAACATGCATAACGATGCCTCGAACAAACTACATATCTAATCGAAAAATATAAAATGGATATTTGAAAAACACATCGAATTCAACTTAAAATTAAAATGTTTTATTAAAAAATGAAATAGATGAGCTCCCATTTGCCAAGGCCTCGCTACGGTGATGTTTGAAACCTATAAAACAGGTGTTTAACATTTTTTCGCATTGATCGTTTGTTTAGAGCTCCTTTAAAACGATTTTGATATACAATTCCATCCAACGGACATTGCTATTTGTTCTGGCGAATTTACTTGTGACATGAAAAATTAAATTATATAAGTTGTAATATGAAAAATTACAATCTTAAATGAAATTAATGAATAATAATATTTAAATTCGTCCAAGGTGGGTGACTGGCACCCCCTTGGATCCGCCAGTAACTCCTAGGGTATAAATAAGAAAGTTTAAACAGACATATCTACTTACATACATTTTTTTGTATTTGTTTCGGGAAGAGGAAAGTATGATCCATCGGACTTTTGCTAAGATAACAACAGACATTGCTATGTATTTGTTCTGGCGAATGTACTTCAGATTTTTATACTCTCCATTTTTTATTAACACTGACATTTAATATTATATGTAATACGGAACATTCCGATAGTAAAATACTTGCCGAAAACTGATTTGTATACCAACAAAATTGATTAAATTGCTGGCCTTTTGATTTGTTGCCATTAAGAACTCCTTAATAATAAATATCAGTTCCACTCCTTGTCTCACTCTTCATTGGCGGTTGCCTCGTCCTCCCACCCACTCCCACCCACTCCACCCACTCCCACCCACCCAGTCTTCTGTTGCCACGCCACAGGTATGTGCGACTGCGATTGCTTGTTACACAAACACTAATTAGTCTTTTCAATAAAAAGTTAACCAATCCAACAAATGTAATGTAATCTAAGATTCAAATGTAATGTAAGACTGCCGAAATGTAATCCACTGCACGATTCCCCGACTCTCGCCTTCAGCTCCAAATTGTGCAGATCCAACCGACTTTTGCTAAAATAACGATTTTCTTATTTTGCTCATTTAATTATTATTCCAAATGCCATTTCTGAATAGAGCCGAGTCATTGAACTTTTTAAAATAATAATTTCAGAATTTTGCATCGCTTTCTTGTCGAATAGCAATATGTATGTGTTATCTCGAGACGGGTTTTTAATCTCTAGCAGGTTCCAATTACAGTATGCCAATTTTGTATTCAACCATTATCGTTATACATATACAACCACATATATCGTTATGATATACAACCACATATGTATTTATACACAGTGGCGGACTGGGACTGAAATTAGTGCATGCCAGGCTGAGTCAAAGGGGGCCCACCCAGGGTTAAAAAAATGTGTCCCCCCCCCCCATATAACAAAATGTTCTGCTTTCAATCACGCTAAAAATCAAGGGTAAAAAAATAAATGAAAAATTTTCAAAAATGGGAATAAACAAATTTAGGTACACGAAAAATGGCAAAAGCAAAATAGATCCATAAATTACATTGTATACTTCATTTTAACCTTGTCCTAGGTAAATATAATGCATCATAAAAGAATGCGGCATAAAAGCGGCTTTTAATTTCGGTAGAAAACACTCAGGGACGTCATTTCAGCTTTTTCTTGGGGGGGCAGGCAAAGATTGGTCAGATTTCAAAAAATCTTTTTTATATCGGAATAAAAATGGAAAATATTCTTTGCATACACCTTATTGAGTTATAAAATATGAAAAAAATAAGCTTATTTTTTGAAAAAATAATTATAAAAAAATATTACGTAAAAAGCGCCGCAGACGATATTTTTTTTCCAAAAATCTTCACATGATCAACAAAAATCGACCATCTAACTGAGTCACTAAAAAACTATCTTAATTTCTACCGAATATCTTTTCACTTTATCTATGTACATATGTACGTAATAACAATAGATAAAGTTTTGTGATCATGCAAAAATTTGAACTCAGAATCGATCACTGATCACGTTAATATACGAACTTTCGGAAAAATAAACGTTACACATTGTTTTTGAGACAAAACAAAGTAAAGGGGACCTTTCTCACGATTCGCTCTATAGGATGAACAATTTCTAAGAATTTTACCCAACTTGTTTCGAAATAATAAAATCTTTTTTTTTCAAAGCACATAGCAGCGATTATTTTATTAGTTAACCAAAAGTAACATACATAAGAAATAAACGTAGACCCATAGTATCTCATTAATCATTGAATTCATAATATTCACACTATTCCTTAATTTAGGGGGGTGAGTGCCCCCTATAAAAAATCCATAATACTTTCAATTAATGTTAATCGAAAATCAGAATTTTGGGGAGGGGGCTCCTATCCTATATTTCTATATATGTACATGGATGTGTCTAGATTAGGAATAGATTTTATATTCGGAAACTGTTTAAAATTGTGTATTTAAATCTTACTATATCGTCGAAGCATACTCAAATGTTATTTTGAAAGTATGAAGTAAATTTAAATCGCTGGTTGATGATGAATCGTCCTATCAAAATTGTTTTAAGCAATTCAGTTTATATTATTCACGGAAATTTGTTTATTCCCATTTTTATTGCAGTAGGTAGTTGTTATATATGTAGGTATTGGTATATGCATAATCTTGAGGTTGGAAATGGGCCCGGCAAAAGCGCCCACGCAAATTTTGAAACTTACATATCGAGTCTAATAAAAAAAGTTAACCGATCCTTGGGCTGTTAAAGCAGGTATTAGTTTTTTAAATTGTTTTGTTGAAATGCCCAAACTTTAGGTCCCAAAGTGCAATATCCTATAAATTTTTACACACGTGAAATAATGAAAAAGTTATTTAATTTTACTGAGGGCCCATATTTTCTAACAGTCGGTGGGGCCCACATGCCATCGGGCATGTTCGCTTGTATGGCCAGTCCGCCACTGTTTATACACAATTCATTCGCACAATATCTAATACCATCTAAACACTGTTTACAGACCAACCAAAGGACGCGTGTTGGCGCCACAGCTTGGAATGGGTCATATCTACCTGCAGAGGTGTTAAATTCAACGAGTCCGTCCTCCGATTGAGCGAACATCCCATCTGGCCATCTCGATTTGGGCCTTCCGATTTGCTGGACCCTTTTGTTTCGAAACTCTCTTTTTTTAGATTTAATCTGCCGAAGATTGTTCTATTAAGCTAAATCTTACCTTTTTCAAAAAAGAAAAATCATCATGCAAATACAGGATGTCATAAAATCATTTAATCTTATTGCCATTACAAGATTCAATTCCCATCGATCTAATTTGCAAAATGGTGTCGTTTATTTAAAAGAAGATCTCGAATTTACATTTTATTTTATCTAATTTGCACCTATGTATGTACATATGTAGATACATACATATGTAAAGCTGCGTTCAATTTTATTTGTAAAAAAAAATATATTTCGTAATTATTTATATTTGTAAATAAAATTGAATTTATAAAAAAAATATTTCTTTATATTTCCTACAACAGTGTTCTGTTTCTTACCAAGTGAGCAGTTTTTAAGCGTAGTTTATATTTTGAGAGTGAACCTTTTTTTATCGACTAATAAAGAACGAATACTAGTCAAGAAAGTGATATTGTTCTTGCATCTTTTGAAAGGAAATAGCTGCAATAAATCTTTATGGTATTTTAGTACCATAAGTACTAATTTAACCAAAAAAATATCGGTTCGGTTTCGGTTTTGGTTCCGGCAAATATAACGGTTTGTCCGGTTTTCGGTTCAGTTCCAGTTCGGGTCACTGATTTTAAGTAATAAAAAAAATTTGAACAATATTTAATAACCGGTACTAGAACCTTTGTCTTGTGTAAATTTCCCTACATTTGTATTCAATTTGTATTGAAAATGCTCTCATAGCCGGTATGTGTAAACATGTATGTACTTTCAGTTATCGATTTTTTTTTTTATCATTATATCAAAAAGTCATTATTAATTTTTTTTTGCGTTATTTCTTATTCTACATTTGCTTACACAGTTCTGAATACATACGACTGGCCAAATTTTAAATCCTTCGCGTGCGAGCTAAATTTTTATAATTAGGTTCGTCGTTCCTGAACTTAATGCATTATGTGAAAAGATTGTCATCCATCGGCATTCGTTTGCAGTACGATAAAGTAGAAATCAGCTTTACCGACTGTCACTTCTAATAATGCCATCTAGCGGTACTTTAGTTGCATTTAACATTTAAAAAAAGAGAAATAATTTATTTTTCGTGTCATAAATTTGAAACCGAGTATGATTAATTATCACTCTCAAATAATTCTGAAACGTAAATAAAAAAAAAAATGATGAACAGGAGAGGGGGAAGAAATAAATTTTTAGAAAGGCATTAATAGGTATGCTCATCGATTGTGGTGCTAGCGTCAATTCAATTGTCATTTGACAGATGTCATCGTTCACATAACCTCAAAATGTCATTCGGCAATAGGTAATTAGCACTTGTTTTGATTCGGTTCACATCATTTTCTTACACGCTACAATCTAAAACCACTTCGCAATATATTTGAATCTTTGTGTATATTTTATCTCTATTATATTTACGTATGTACATATACGAAAATTTTGGTATAAAGATATCAATGAAAAGATACAAAATTGAGGTTTCGATACAATTCTAAAATACTTTAGTATTTGTATGCTATTTAGATCTCTTACTTTTCAATCAAACTTCTATCTATGTATGTCCGTGTATACAACTTTTTTAATATCAACAGGAATTCCAGTTCAGAGATTTCATACAAATTCAAATTGAATTTGTATAATTTTTTGTAAAGGAGAAAAATAACCATTCAGGCACAATTTTAGAGCATTGTGACGATTATGTGACGTTAGTTTTAATTAGATTTATTTTTATATTTCAGTGAAGTTTATGATGTGGTAGTAATTGATGGCGGACCGGCTGGTCTCACCAAGCTTTTTGAAAATGGGTAGGAAGCTTTGCCGTTGGAGGCCGGCAATCCGATAGACGAACGAGCAAACAGCTTGCCACTCGGAGACGCTATTACAGATCTCGGAGCTGAATGGTTATTATAAATTGTTATTTATATTGATATGCATTTATTTACTTTACTATATAGTCTTCATTGTCAAATGGCTCGGTGTCACGGTGAAGAAAATAATGTCATATTTGAAATGGTCAATGATAATAACCATGTAGAGACTTCCGGGATGGCCGGATTGAACGATGATTCCACTGGGAGTTAATTATTCAATGAAATATCGGAAAAGATGAGCTTACTGTGTTATGATATGACCAGGGTTGCCAGACTTCCCCATCTGAGCGGGAGTTCAACAGACAAATCCCGAGTCCCGCACTGCCTCTGAAAATCCTGACTTCTTAAAACAAAATGTAATTCTTGTAATTGTATCCAAAATATTTTATTAACTGTGATTCCTGTGGATTATTAAGTAACTATTTTTTATATGTTCTCTTCTACATATATATATATATATATATATATATATATATATATATATATATATATATATATATATATATATATATATATATATGTGTGTGTTTGTACTTATTTATATACATTATAATTTAATTAAAAATATTTTTTCCTTTATATCTTCATTAATTCGTAAGCTTCTTTGTTTTTCATTGTTCGAAATAGTGAATGTTCCGATCTGTGATTTTGGAAATCTGGCAACCTAGGATATAGCGTATGAGGAATTGGAAAGAGTAGCCACTGATTCCGAATCACTCGGTGATAACTGAACAGTCGTGTGACTGGCTTGAAGGGACCTCCAATCTAGAATATGTACTTCCAAGATATTTCTGCATCAAAATTTTACTGTGTCAAAGCAAATAGCAACAAAGAACTCTGATGATGGCTTATATTGTCAGAAAAAAAAAACACTGACATACATCCTTGAATAGTATATTTTTCGAAAAATTTCCCTTGCAAAAGTTTATATGGTATTACAAAAAACTGCTAAAAATCAACGAACTTATAACTTGAATTCAGTCTGCCCTGATCTTCACTTTCAGCTTATTTCGGTATTAATAAACGAGAAAAGGATCCAGCATACCAGCATGAGAAAAGAATCCACAAAAAAGACTACAAAGTATGAAAAAGACCCGCCTAATGTTTCTACTGCATCCTTCAGATGTAATTCTTCAGATAGTGAATAGAGTCAAAATTATTTTTATTTCTATTATTATATGGACATTAGGTACAACAAACGAACATTTGCTGAGCGGCGTACTTTGCTGCTCGAAAATCAACAACTACATAAAAATGAAAGGCGATTTGGATTTATTAAAGAAGTTGAACAAAATAGTTGACTTTATAATTACCATCATCAAGATTACAGCAATAGAAGAATGACAGAAT
Source organism: Arctopsyche grandis (assembly GCF_051622035.1). Lineage (NCBI taxonomy): Eukaryota > Metazoa > Arthropoda > Insecta > Trichoptera > Hydropsychidae > Arctopsyche > Arctopsyche grandis. Next base: position 33,401,737 of record NC_135356.1, read on the forward strand.
TGATATGGACTAATATTGGCGAAAAGTTTAATGAATCTGGGAAGATATAACATTTATTATTTGCATAAATATATGAATTAATGGGCTAACTGTGTTTTGTGAAATGCTCACATAAATATTCCCTGTTTTGAATGGCATCATTACCCGGCCTTCTTTGATAATTGTCATGATAGCGACTAGAACTCGCCGTTATTGTTTTCAGTTTTTGAAGTAAACTGATATTTTTCGTTCATCTTAATGAAGTTGTGAAGTATGCAAGTAGTTTTAACAATTTTAACAGATTTATCCAATGAACAGGACAAATACACGGTGTTTCAAATACACGAAACTTTGATACAAGTACGAGTATACAAAAAGCGCATTCGACCTCTAGATAAACGGTAGTTAAATATTGTTCAAGACTCTTCCATTATGCAGTCTCATAATATTGGTGCAAAGGGGAAATCCTTCATCCGCCACAAAATAAAAATTGAATGGTCGTCCAAATTCTTCTTCTCCTATTAATGGCATCGACTCTGGGATTTTTTAAGTATTATTTGAAAGTGCTTGGCCTAATCTGCAGTTACGAAATACTCCAGAATCACTATTTCTGCCATAATCTCCTACGTCAATACTTGTAAATAGTCCATCTGCATCTGCGCATGCCATAAGATGAAAAGAGAAGTACTCTTTATGATTAAAGTAACTACTTCCTGAATTCGCTGGCGAATGTGTTTGCCATCATGTTATGACTGCAAATGTAGTGAAACCCCGGTGTGCGTGTTTACGTCGCATTTAACGTTAAGTGCTAAATGTGACGAAGCAAATACAGTGAAGCATTTACAGTGTGCATGCTGATTGATGCATCTTTGGTGTGCGGCCTGACTAAGGAGTTCAAAAATTGGCATAAAATACTGTTCAAAGGCATTTAAGTCATGTTTTTAAAGATTGCCAATGAAATTGTCTCTCATCAATGAGTAATCGTTTTGTGAATGTTAATTTTCAGATACAAAGACCCGTTGAATGCTGAAAATTATGTTGGCGTGCCGAGATCAATCATGGATCAGACGCTGGAATGGTTTCACGAATTGGAGAATTCGCTCAAAGCATCCGATACTTGGTTCGACATAGCCGTCAGTACTTACTCTTACTCTTAATGTAATATTGAACACTTCATTATAAATTACGTTCAACAAAAATACTCACCTTTATTGGTTTATTCTTATTGTATTATTTTTATTTTTACTTTATTTTATTTCCATCAGTACCTAATGGTTTTTTGTTTTATATTATACTAGCTGTATTACCCGGCTTCGCTCAGTATTTATAATATAAACCACTTAAACATGACTAAGCAAATAGTAAACATTTAATTAAAAAAAAAAAAAAAAACATTTTTTTTTTGCCTTCTAGGGCTTCGCCCTCGGCGCCCCTCTGAGCCTTTGCCTTCTAGGGCTTCGTCCCTCCACGCCCCCATGAGCAATTGCCGTTTAGGGCTACGCCCCCATGATCAGTTGCCTTTTAGGGCTTCGCCCCTCCGCACCCCCATGATTAAATGCCGTCTAGGGCTTCGCCCCCATGATCAGTTGCCGATAAGGGCTTCGCCCCTCCACGTCCCCATGATTAATTGCCGTCTAGGGCTTCGCCCCCATTATCAGTTGCCTTTTAGGGCTTCGCCCCTCCGCGCCCCCATTATTAAATGCCGTTTAGGGCTTCGCCCCATGATCAGTTGCCGTTTAGGGCTTCGCCTCATAAGGCTGCGCCCCATGGGGCTGCGACCGATAAGGCTGCGCGCCATAAAGTTGCGCCCCATCGATTTTTTGTATAATTGTTTCTTTTCTTTTCCACTACTGGTTTTATTCTTCAATCGTGTTTCTCAGACTAACAAATGCGTCGTTATTAACACTTTGTCGTCGGGTAACGGAGATTACAGTCCTCAGTGAATTGTTGCTAAACGTCGGGTGACTGTAATCTACATTTTGAAATCGTGTTCACCGATCGTGATTTACGTGAAGATTTTTTATATAACCAACATTTTTTATACAAATAAATTTTTAAGGAGAATTTTTTTTTAAATTTGCCCAACTTCTATATAATTGCAAAATTTAAAATACAATGATTTTTAATATTTTTCTAGCAAATAAAATTTCATGATAGAAAAATATTAAAAACTATTTCCATCGTCTTTCTGATGGACATGATTGCAAAATTTAAAATATTGTTGCGTAGGGGTGGGTGGAGGATCCAAGTAAAAGGCCAACAGTCGTTTCACAGCATTTATTGATGATTCAGGAGATACACGCAGTGTCACTGCTAAGTCCAGAATGACATGATATCGCCTACGTACCGCCTTATAAGGGGTAGATCTCTCAGGACGTCTAATCTGTTTACCTACTGTATAGTCACGTATTCGGATATGTATTCCCACGGTATGAGAAGTGCAATCATTGTTTAGCTTTCATGCACTTAGCTTGTCGCTAATCCCTAAAACCACTTACACCGGTCTCACGGTCTCTCAGGACGTCTAATCTGTTTACCTACTGTATAGTCACGTATTCGGATATGTATTCCCACGGTATGAGAAGTGCAATCATTGTTTCATGCACTTAGCTTGTCGCTAATCCTTAAAACCCACTTATACCAGTCGCACGGTATGCATTTAGTTAATCCGTTAACAGATATCCGTTACAGATAATCTTTGAACGGTCACAGTCTCTGGGATTCTATTTGCTTAATCCGCGGCGTACGTTACAATATAATCTTTTTTGGACAGGGATAACCAACCTTTTTTTATACAAAGAAATTTTTAAATAGAGAAAAAATCTAAAAATATTCCCATCATCTTTATTTATTTATCAAAATAACAAAACTGCTAATACATATAACACAAAATAACAAAAACAAATTATAAAGCATCTTCCACAAAGGTATCCATTAACACCCTTCAAGAAAGCAGCAATGTTATTAGAACTTCTAATGCCTTCAGGAAGGGCATTATACATTTGAACACCTCTGTGAAAAACACCTCCTGCAGTTTTAGCTTTCTTAACTCTACCTATAATTAATTTATTTCTATTTCTTGTTTTATAATTATGTATATCTCTATTCCTAACTAAACTTAATTTACAATCCAAATAAATGCCCAAATACTTAATATTATCTACTACTTCTACCACTCTCCCATCCATAATCACATCACTCACAACTTTTTTATTATTCATCCACATCATCTTAGTCTTACTTAAGTTCACTTTCAGTTTATTCTCACATAACCAATCACTTAAATACCGTAATTCCCTAAACATCATCACCTACAATATAAACTAACGTATCATCCGCAAACATATGAAGGTTTAAGGTTTGCCGAACCTTTTCTACAAAGCATTTACAACAATTGAACAATGAGCGGCACCTTGGCTATCCGTACTCTGATAATAATTTTTGAACTGGGATAACCAATCTTTTTTTATTCAAAGAAATTTTTAATTAGCGGAAAATATCTAAAAATATTACCATCGTCTTTATGTCTAAAAAGTCTCTAAAAATCGTCTAAAAATATTACCATCGTCTTTATAGCCAGCAGCGTGGCTCGGTCGTTAAGCTTCTGCTTAACACTGAGAGGCGCCGAGTTCGATCCCTTGAGCTGACCTCGATTGAAAAGAATTTTTCTGAGTATATCTGTAATGCTGCTGGTCAGACCAGGATTTGTGACTCCTGGTTGATCGTTTCCTATCAGAGTTTGCCAATTTTCTCTGATTTCATTGTTGAAACGATTCCCGATTAAAAATTGGCTAAAAATCCTTCCTACCCACTATGTCACCACTATTAGAGTATGATTAATGTAAATATTACAATAAAAATGTATGTACAATTCATAGATGTCTCGTTAATTGTCGAGTTTAAGTCAGTGTCTCGTAATTTAGCGACTTATATAATAAAAAAATGCTGTATTGTTTGTAATTTGGCCAGGAAGGCGCATTGGGGTTTACCTGTAATGCCTTCCTGGTATGAAATAAAAAAATAAAAAAAAAATAAAAAAAAAATGTTATAAATGATTGCAAAATTTACAACATGATAATTTTTGGACAGGAGTAGCCAGCATTTTCATACACTAAATTTCCAAAATGAGAATAAAATCTTAAAAATTTTTTAGCCTCTTTATGCTATACATACATCAATGATTGTAAAATAACAGTACAGTAATTTTTCAGACAAGACAACTTTTTTTTATACAACAAAATTTTTAAAGTGACTCCGACACATCAAGATTCCTAAAATATGACAAACATCGCTCTCCATTTACGATAAACTGTATGAGGTTGTGGGTGAAGATGCGAAATACTTCCAAAGAGCTATCGGATTTGCTGATGTAATTCACAAAATCAGACAACACGGGTTGGAAATTTTCAAAACAACTATCATTCCCTTCTATGGACATTGCATCATCGAGTAAGTATAACCATATGCGTCGGTCTTCTGGTATACTTGCAAATTCAACATTAAATATACGAAGGCTAACTTTTAAATTTAATAATTTCCTCAAATTTTCTTGAGTAACGTTGCGTTTACTCAAAACGTTTTTAGACGTTAAAAATTTAAAAGTGTATTCATAAGTTTTGATTGAACCTTCACTGAAAAACGTAATCAATTGAAAGAGGAAGCGACACTGTCTTTCCATGGACAAATCTAAGGAACAAGGGGATTCCCAGTTTATAGTAGAATTTGTTTGTATGATATTCAAAGTATCTTCAACAGATGTTTTTGTAATACTGCTTATGAATTCGATAAGCTCGGTGAAGCTTTTAAAAATGTAATAAGTAACTGAATTGAACATTGGTGCCATTTTTCTATAAGAAACGTATTTCGTAGCGGATTCAACTTTTTCGATGAAAAGGGCTTGAAACAGGTTTAAAATTTTAGAAAAACATTTATTGTCAGAGACAGATGCAAGATCTGACATCATTTTCATGTCATTTTTTGTTATAAATAGAAGCTGCTCTGCTGATAGATCGTTGAAGTTGTAATTGTCGAAAAAAATAAAACAATTGTCATGTAAAGTTCTTTTATGGTGTTCTAGTCCTTCACCAATGATTTTTGTCACTTCTTCGGTAAAATCCTCAATTTCGGCAATTTCTATAATTGGTAGTGTGTCATTTCTTTTTTCAATAGACTGTAATATATTCAAGAATGTTCTTGCAATGTCTTTGATTTCCTCTGAAACATATTTATTTTCGACGAGTTTATTCATAATCAAATCATTCTTAAGTAGCACATCTTCTTCATTTATGTTTCCAATTTCAATATATATTTGTAAAATATCATCATTGACAGCGATATCATCACCAATCTTATGGCAAATGTCACTGATAAGTGAGATAAAATCTTTGTAGCAATGTTTCTTTTTATTCATTAAACCATCTTTAAAAATTTCCGTTATTTTAATTTTGTTAAATAAAAGCTCACATATGATACGGTTATCCAAAAAGCTATTTTTCACATATAAACCAATTGTATCTGAAATTTTTGCACGAGCAATAAACTGTTCATGATCTATTATAAACAAATATCCTGGAGTTTGGTTTCTGATGTAAAACGTCTTTTCATCGGTGAACCTAGTATTAAATTGACAGGATAATACTTTTGTTAAATTGTTTCCCTGCCACTCTCCCTCGATGTATTGTTTTCCATCTTCGCTGAACACCGTTTTTCTCGTCACCTCGATTCGACTATCATTCTGGAATCCTTCCCGTCCATCTTCATTATGAATTTCAAAAACTGCCATCTTTTTTTTGGATCGCTGAAATTTAAAAATAATAAATTAAAATTAAAAATACCATAATTAAAAATATTTGAATTTAAAATACTACATCTAAAAATATTATAATTTAAAATTTCAAAATCAAAAATATTATATTTAAAACATTATAATAAACAATACTATAATAAAAAATATTAAAATAAAAAATACTATGATTAATGTACCATAATAAAAAAATACTGTAATTAATTATACTATAATTAATTCAAAAAAATAATACCACCCTCTCACCCATACAAGATTATTATGAAAAAGAGAACTTCAATATGTCGAAAATTTGGTTTTTCTTAAATATTTCAATATTAACATGTCGATATTATGAATATAATTGTCTTACCTGAATTTTGATCCCAATCCAGATTTTGTGATTTTTTTCTGATGCTACGAGCTTATCGTAAAATAACCGTCTATCTGAAAATTCATATTAAAGTAAAAATATTAATCATCCTAGTTGATTGTGTGTAAAACACGTGAAAACTTCAATTAAAATTAAAAATACTGTATGTATACTAGATAAGTAATATACCTACTATAATTAAAAATATTTAAAAATTTAAAATACTACATCTAAAAGTAATATAATTTGAAATATTATACTTAAAAATTTCAATATTAAAACAAGTGAAACTAAGAAAAACCTTGAAAATACTATGATTAATAATACTATAATAAAAAATACTGTAATTAATAATACTATAATAATTTGAAAAAATATTATATATAATAATACCAAGATTTTTATGAAATGGAGAAATTCATTATGACGAAATGCTTTTTGTTAAATATTTGAATATTAACATGTCGTAATTATGAACATAATTGTCTTACCTCAATTTTGATCCCAATCTGGATATTTTGACTTGTTTTCTGATGATCTATCTGAAAATTTATATAATAAATAAAAATATTAATATTCTTAGTTTATTGTATTTAAAAGACATGTTTATTTTTGGAAAAAATTATACTCTCGATAGTTTATACCGGGGCAGCCAAACCTTTTTATAATTCGGCTGCCCTGGTATAAAGCTAATATTTTCGTCCAACTATTATATATCGCAATCTACCAACATACATATGTATATAAAGGGGGGGGGGGATATGTTTTATATAACGTTAACAAATACATAATGCTTATGAAAAAATAACAATTTTAAAAATAAGCATGGTTTATGCTACAACAGATCGTTGACACTCCTCAGATTTGGAAATATTTTTGGGATTTACAATGAAAGAGATATTCACTACAGGTCAAGATTTTTATCGTTCAAAGAATTTCGTGTATCCGATTTTATAATATTCATATTTAATAATCTATTGTTCTATTAGAAAAACAGATTCGGCCAAATATGTACGTAGACTCGTAGAGCCCTAACAACAGATCGATTTTTGTGTCGCATTCGTTAAGATTGGATATTAATCTACATATATGTATATATGTATATATGCACATATGCACATCGATATGATACATCATTCATTTATCTGAAACATATGCACAACGAATATGTCGGTTGTGTTTCAGATATTTTCGGGTAACATTTATCAACATACGTACATTTTAAGAATGGAGAAAAGATCGACTTAAAATCAAGCCGCGGACGACTGGGTGGGCAGCCCTAGTCGATTTAACGATTTATGCACCGCACCGAATGCGTATGAAGTGACGTCACAAGCGATGGTGTTACCCTGTGTAGCAAGTCGGGAAGTCACCCTTTCCCAACCCAACGTTTCTCGTTTCCCGACTAAAAAAACCGATATTTTTTCAATGTGTAAACAATAAAAATAATAAATTTTAAATAAAATAAAAAAATAATATGATTAAAACCAATAAAATTTATAAATTTTTCGCTGTCACCATTAACAGGTGAGAAGTTTTTAAGGAAAATTCACCGTCAGTTACTTAAAACAGATTGTGCACTGCTTGTTGGTCGTCCAGATTAAATTTGAATGCACTTTGATATATAGGTACACATATCGATACGTAAAAAAGTATAAATATTAATTTGGAAAGTTATTTTGCTAATATTAATATATGGGGGAGGGGGGGGGGGGAGGTGTGGCGCCGTAAAATATTTTGCGGGGGGGGCACCGGGAATTCACGCTACGCCACTGACTGGGTTCGATCCTGTGCAAATCTTTAATAGATTAGCCCAGGATCGAATTTGGATATTTGTGACTCCAAGTCGATTGTTTCTTGTCAGAGTTTGCCAATTTTATCTGATCATTGTTGAAACGGTTCCTCAAAATTGGCAAAAAAAAAATCATCTTCTGTATATTTAATATATGTACAATTTGTAAAAAAATATGTACAAGTATCCATAGATGTCTATCCATAAATGGATTAATTTATTAATAAATTAATTAATTGTTAATTTCGTGTTCTTCAGCTTCTCGAAATACAGTGATTTGTGTAATAAAAATACTGCATTGTTTATTATTAATTGTCTAGGAAGGCACATTGGGGTCTTCCTGTCAAGCCTTCCTGGTATATATCTACATATGTAAAATAAATAAGGATCTCAGAAATTTGTAACGCCGTGCCTGAGGGGCTCTAGCAAAATAAATGTGCCATTGATAGGGAATCAAATTAGAAACCGAAGAAATAAATGGTACATTCACTGTGATTAGGACATACTTAGCAATATCTTTGTTTCATAACATAAAAAAGGGGGTGCAAATATTTTATTCCGACTTAGTACATTAGCTTATTGCCAAAAGACGCTACACATTCGCTGACCGTTGTCTTACAATTTTAAGTGAAAGTGAAACATTTGAAAATCTGATTATGGATTGCGAGTGATTTTAGTTCCATTAACAAACTAATGTAAAAATGGGTTCGGTGATTATCAGGCACCCAAAAATTCTATCCATCGCACTAAAGAGAGTTCGAGTGCCAGATATTCCGTGTTCACAATTTTCGTGACAATGATTGTCGTGTGCGCGATAGCAATGTGCGAAATAATCTATTTACCGTAATAATGAGTAATATGATTGGGTTTTGTATAATTCATCGCGAGTTTGTGGTAAAGGAAACTCTAGTTATTGTCGTTATCCACTACATTAACGCCAATCGGCAACATATGAATACCGGTTCTGTGATTATTAATTATTAAAATCTCGATTACGGAACATCTGGCACCCAAAAACTCCATCAATCGAAAGAACTCCACGCCAAATATTGTAATAACGAGAACTCGAGTGCCAGATATTCCGTATTCGCGATTTTTGTGGCAACGATTGTTGTGCGCGCGGTCGCAATTTGCGCAATAATCCGTTCACCATGAGTACCATCATTCAGGGAATAGTCATTTTTCAAGATTTTTATTTTTTAATTAACTTATGCTTATCTTGGTTTAGAACAAGTGGTCAACGGCTAGTAGAAATACTACATTTTTTGGTCATTTGAATGTAAATACTTCATTAACCGGTTGACTGGCCAGACTTTCAGGAATTAATTTAAGGGTTAAAGAGGTAATCATATAATTTTAAAATTATTTTTTCCATTACAGGTTCAAAATTTATTACTTTTTACATACCAAAATTCATTAACCTCCCGGAAAAGTCATTCAAGTGGGCTACAGGTGTTATCATCCATTCGGTGGCTTGCAATATCATTGCATAAACTAAAAAATAAAATTTATTGGTTTTTAGCTTATGCATTCATATATAATTTTATATTTATATTTTTTCAAAAAATGTATACATATGTATGTACATACCCTACAAAGCAAGAGGGCAAAAAGATGGTTGACAATAGTGAACCATTTTTTGTGCACAACGCTATAGTGTTTCGTCTAACAAAAATGGTTCGGTGATTACTAGTCACCGGACCCAAAAGGTGCCGCGTATTGTTCAAAGATTGTAAATGCATTGTTAAAGGTTTGCCGAACCTTTTTTACAAAGGATTTACAGAAATGGAACAATGGATAGCACTGTGACTATCCTACCTCTAGTGATTACTAGTCAAATGTGAACCGGTCGCTCTAGATCGGTCACACGTGATCACCCGTCACACTAAAACTGGTCACGAGAAAACTAGTCACACCCGAAAATTGGTCACACTCAAAAATTCGACCATTTTTTTATTTGTGTGTGTGACCAGTTTTTTTGTGACCAATTTTCGGTGTGACCTGTTTTCTCGTGACCAGTTTTAGGGTGACGGGTGATCACGTGTGACCGATCTAGAGCGACCGGTTCACATTTGACTAGTAGTCCGTTTACCAACAAAAATAGCCACATAATATTTCGAAGGGCATGAATTGAAATTGACTGAAAATCGCACTAGCGAGTGACAGCTGTCAGCTGGTAAGGTCGAGACAGCTGTCATTGTTCTAGTCATCTTTTGTAGTGGTTTTACTCGCGTTCGAAATGGAGCCGGTGAGCTCCCGCGAGGAGTCTGCGCCCTCCGACATCGAAGAGGAGGGACGCATCCCCGGACCCCCATTTCGAGGAGAAAATGCGACGCAAACTTCGTTTCTTCTCCATGAACCCCATCGAAAAGTGGCACGCGAGGCGAAAATTCCCATACGAGTACATAAAAAACACATATATCTCCGAATCTCGAACCAATCAACACTTTTTATTACCAGATTCGTGTTCACTGGGCAAAATCTCGTCTCTGAACCAAAAAAAAGTCGTCATTTGTCGAACAGTGTAATTAGAAAACCTCTTTTTCAAACTTTGTAGTCTCTTTTGTGGATACTTTTCTCATGCTGGTGTTATTAAAAGTAAATTTAAATTTAAAACGTCTTCATTCCATTTCTCATGTGACACTTTATTAAAAATTTTCTATATCTTTTGAATTCTTTTTTTCTCACTTCTCGTGCCTCTTCACTCAGCTGGCTTATGGGCACTAAAGCATGTTCAATGATTTCCAGGCCATGAATTAAGAATCTGTGAACAGTTGGAGGCAAAGGGTACCACTTTTTTTTCCGTGAGAGGGGAAAACCTTGCGTAGGCCCCCCCGGCCCGAATGCCAGGGGGAGTGTGAGATTCTTACTCCCTAAAAACCCCTCTCTCTTTCAGTTGCTGCCGGACAGCAGCAACTGAAAGAGAACATTACCAGGCAGCAGCTGGGCTTGCGCAATGCGCTCACACTGGAGACAGAACACTGCCTTCGTCTTCTGGTCTACTAGTTCCAGCCCAGCGCGATTTAGCCATGTCCTCACCCGATAGAGCGCGTCATTGCCGCAGATCTCCACGCTTCTGAGGGATTTCGCAACCACCATGATTGCGACATCGTCCGCAAAAGCAACGGCGCTGGCACCCTCCGGGAGCTCCACCCTCAGTAGCCCGTCATACATAGCGTTCCACAGGACAGTTCCGAGGACAGAGCCCTGCGGGACGCCCGACGAGAGTCGCCGCGAGGAGAGATCGCTGGTAGTGCCGCACTGATACTCCAGTTGTTGGTTTTCAAAGTAGCTCTCCAGCAGTCTCGTCAGGTAGCGGGGCACCCGATGGTCCTCCCCCACGGCTCTTAGGATATTATCCCATCGAGCCGAGTTGAAAGCATTTCGGATGTCCAGCGCCACCAAAGAAAGCGACATGCTTGCTCCGCTTCACAGATCCTTCCCATGCCGATCGTACTGTTCCGACGACACGGTTGACAGCGTCAATCGTTGATCGGCCCCACCTGAATGCGTATTGAAGCAAAGGGTACCACTGGGGTAATAAGAAATGGGGTATTAGGTCTCTGTGTGCATCGGTGCTGGAAAATTTTGTAATTGAGTAATAATGACTCCTTTCTTGTCGGTTTTACTTTCCTTTATTACAAGAAATAGAAGAGGGACTGCCGGCTGGTGTATGGTGATTGGCACATCACCTATTGAATGTTTAACTGATACCCATTATTGAATGAACGCAGTGCACCGTCGGTAGCCCTCTGTTTATACATTTATATTAAATATTAGGTGGGGAGCGACCATAACAACATGAAGATTGTCCAGGTGCATTCTTGAAGAGTTTAAAGAAACCTCTGTGAAAGTTATTTAATAAGCTGGTGCAGATTTTGTTGTTTGTTGTTGGTACTTTTTCGATGAGGGATGCGAAGAAGCTACAGTAACTTCCGATTGGTACAAATCTATAGATGCCATGGAACTTTCCGGGACTGAAAATCTCTTAAATTTATAATTCAGATACGTACGTGGTTTGGATAGAAAGGATCCACTATTTAAACGATGAGGAGATTATTAAAATTTTCTTCACAATACGATCTCGTTACATCCGGTAACCTGTACTTGCTCTATAATTTCTTCCTTTGGGGATATTTGAGAGTTGAAGTCTACAAACATCCAGAAAACTGCAATATTTATAATAAAAAAGTTATATGCACTTTAAGATAACGTAATAAAATTATTTAGAATATGAATATTGCGATTTTTACCACCATAAATACTATTTATCGAGCACAGTTTAATATCCAGTGGAGGAGATGATCACCCTAACACAACCAATACTCCAAGTAAGTACTGACGGCTGTGTCGAGCCAAGTATCGGATGCTTCGAGCGAAATTTCCCATTCGTGAAACCATTCCAGCGTCTGATCCATGATTGGTCTCCGCACGCCGACATAATTTTCAGCATTCAACGGGTCTTTGTATCTGAAAATTGACATTCACAAAACGATTACTCATTGATG